>NC_044550.1:176922989-177222989 GCF_007565055.1 Rhinopithecus roxellana | reverse complement strand
GCCTCCTGAGTAGCTGGGACTACAGTCACAAGCCACCAAGGCCGGCTAATTTTTGTATTTTTAGTAGAGGCGCGGTTTCACCATATTCGTCAGGCTGGTCTTGAACCCCTGACCTCAGGTGATCCACCTGCCTCAGGCTCCCAAAGTGCTGGGATTACAGGCGTGAGCCGCCACACTCTTTATTCTTATTTTTCCTTTGCTCACAAAATAAAGTACTAACTACTTGTCATAGAATTCTAGATCCTTTGAAGCCTGTTTCTGCTGTATCTTTTAAGAGTATTCTTAACTTGATTCCCATTCTCATGCACCCTAAACTCCAGTCACCCAGATATAATTTTTGTTGCCCAAAAATGTTGTAAATTTTTCTTCAATTTTGCCTTTGCAAGTGTTGGTTTTTAACTAAAAGTACTTTCTGTCTTGTGGTTGGTAAAAATGCTGCTTATTTACCTTAATTGGGATATGTGGTTATGCTGAAGTAGCATGCAACCTCTTTTGGTTTAATACAATATAATGGTGGTATTCAAAGTATGGTCCATGGACACCTTTAAGTCCCTGAAACCCTTCCAGGGTCCTGGTGAGGGCAAACTAGTTTCAAAGTAATATTAAAATGGCATTTTTCTTTTTAACTTTGTTGACATTTGCACCCATGATAGTACTATTGTGGGTAAAGGTGGTGGCATCAAACAGAGTGACTATTACCCATTATATCCTTCACTTCACTAGATTCTACATTTGTGCCCACAAGAGAAAAAAAAAAAAAAAAAAAAAGGTAGTGTTCTTTAAAACATGTACTTGATGAGGCAGTGAAAATTATCAATTAAAATTTGACCCTTGAATACATGTCTTTTTAATATTCTGTGTGACACAATGGGAAGAATACGCAAAGCACTCCCACTGCATACAAAGTAGGATGATTTTCTCCAAGAAAAGCACCTATGCACTAGTTTGAGTTTTGAGCTGAATTGGCACATTTTAATGGAACACTGTTTTTACTTAAATAATGACTGACAAACTACATTTATTCAAAATTGGATATTTGGCAGACATTTAGAAACATCAATGAAGCGAGTCTATCATTTCATGAAAATCAACAGAGACTTTTATGATTAATGATACATTTCAGGATTTCAAATGAAAGAATTTTGAAAATCATGTGTTTGCCACAGGGAGTTTGACAGCCCCCCAATACCTGAACATTTTGCTGGTGAGACTGGTGGTGATAGTAACACCTGTAATTTTTTTATTTTATTTTACCTTTTTAAAAGGACTTTTACTCTTGTTTCTCAGGCTGAAGTGCAGTGGTGTGATCTCAGATCACTCCAACTTCCGTCTCCCAGGTTCAAGTGATTTTCCTGCTTCAGCCTCCCGAGTAGCTGGTATTACAGGCACGTGCCACCATGCCTGGCTAATTTGTGTATTTTTAGTAGAGATGGGATTTCACCATGTTGGCCAGGCTGGTCTTGAACTCTTGACCTCAGGTGATCCACCTGCCTCAGCCTCCCAAAGTGCTGGGATTACAGGCATGAGCCACCACTCCCAGACAATTCTTTTTACATTGAAAAATAAAACTTGCTTAAAGCTAAAGGATCTGAATGGCTAAGTCAATCAATTTTTTTTCCAGATGACCAGTGCATCATGTTAAAAAATTGTGACAATAAAAGATGTATTCACAGTGCAAAATAAATGATGGATATTAATGTAACAATATAAAAAGTTCATTGATATGGTTTTAGATTCCAGATTGCAATTAACCTTTAATAAAGTACAATTTATTGAGCATTTTCATTTGACATAAAAGAAGAAGATGCATAATTACCTGGAAAGGCTGTTTAAACACTCTTCCTTTTACCAACTACATAGTTGTACAAGCTCAGATTCCTTTGTATGCTTCTGCTAAAACAGTGCATCTCAACTGATTTGATACAGAATCAGATAAGAAAAATGAATTTCATTCTATGAAGGAAGAAATAAAGAGGACTTCCATTTGTAAGTAAATTAAATGCAACTTGCTATGATCTAAGGTTTGTGTCCACCCAAAGTTATATGCTTAAATCATAACCCCCAAGGTGACGGTAATCAAAGGTAGGGCCGTCAGGAGGTAATTGATTAATGTGGATGGGGCCCTCATTAATGACATTAGTGTACTTATAAAAGAGGCCTAAGGAAGGTTGTTTGCCCCTTCCACCATTGAGGACCAATGACAATGTGAATCTGCCATCTATGAACCACAGAGCAATCCCTCACCAGATACCAAATCTGTAGACACCCTGATCTTGTCAAACTTCCCCATCTCTAGAACTATGAGAAAGAAAATTCTATTTGTAATTTACTCAGTTTTTCTGGGCGCAGTGGCTCATGCCTGTAATGCCAGAACTTTGGGAGGCTGAGGCAGGCGGACCACCTGAGGTCAGGAGTTCAAGACCAGCCTGGCCAACATGGCAAAACCCCGTCTCTACTAAAAATACAAAAATTAGCTGAATGTGATGGCACAAGTCTGTAATCCCAGCAACTTGGGAGGCTGAGGTAGGAGAATCACTTGAACCTGGGAGGTGGAGGTTGCAGTGAGCTGAGATCATGCCACTGCATTTCAACCTGGGAGACAATGTGAGGCTCCATCTCAAAAAAAAAAAAAAAAAAGAAGTTACTCAGTCTAAGGTATTTCATTTTACCAGCCCAAACAGACTCAGATGGGCCTTCTCACTGATTTGTTTGTTGTTTTTGGTTTTTTAAATATATTTTTTAATTTTTCGTTTTATGTTTTATGTTTTATTTTTATATTATTATTTTTTTTTTGAGACGGAGTCTCGCTCTGTTGCGGAGACTGGAGTGCAGTGGTGCAATCTCGGCTCATTGCAAGCTCCGCCTCCCGGGTTCGCGCCATTCTCCTGACTCAGCCTCCCGTGTAGCTGGGACTACAGGCCCCCACCACTGCACCCGGCTAATTTTTTGTATTTTTAGTAGAGACGGGGTTTCACGTGTTAGCCAGGATGGTCTCGATCTCCTGACCTCGTGATCCGCCCGTCTCGGCCTCCCAAAGTGCTGGGATTACAGGCATGAGCTTCCATGCCCGACTTGTTTTATATTTTAATTAAAATAATATATTTTATGTTAAGTGCATATATTGATTAAAATATATCATTTTAATTAAAATATAAACAATTTAACAAATTTCTATTTTATTTATTGTTGTTTGTATAAATTTAAGGGGTATAAGTGCAGTTTTGTTACATGAATATATTGAGGAATAACTAGGTCTGGGTTTTTATGTATAACCTTCACCTAGTAAATAATTTCTCATCTCTCAACCTTGTCACACCCTCTCACCTTTTGGGGTCTCCAATGTGTTCATGATTTCAGACTTTATGTCTATGTGTACACATTATTTAGCTCCCACTTGTAAGTGAGAACATGCAGTACTTGACTTTATGTTTCTTAGTTGTCTCCCTTAAGATAATGGCCTCCAATTCCATACATGTTGCTGCAAAAGACATGATTTCATTATTTTTAATGGCTAAATAGTATTCCATGTGTGTATATATGCATATCGTAATATTTACCATATATATGCTGTATGTGTTTGTATATATGTATGCATGTATGTATATGTAAATTGGCCATTTGCATGTCTTCTTTTGCAGAATATCTATGCAAATCCTTTGTCCATTTTTTAAATAGGGTTATTTGTAATGTAGGATTTGTCATGACCCCTTTGTTGGACTTGTGACAGGGATGTCCTGTTTACTCAGCCTGCCATGCTCAGCTCCTTGCAAGAGTGAGCACACGAGTGAGCAAGTCTGGCTGCTCCAGACACCAGCAGGAGCAAGCTCCATGCAGAGCCCATGGCAGTGCCCAGGTGGGGATGTGGATGATACCAAAGACCAGAAGACATGTTACAATGCTCTCTTAGCTCCGCTGTCCATAGAGAATGGTGTGTCATTAGCTCAGCTGGCCCCTTGCCTTATCACGTGAGGCAGCTGCCCTCCACTGGTGAGGGCAAAGGGCCAGTGTGGCAGCCTATTTTGGGTACTTGCACTCAGTGGGTCCCAAGGTCTTGTTCAGTGTCTCAGTGTCCAAGAGGAATGAGGTCATGTGGACACTTGAAGGATAGTGAAGGCAGATAATTTTATTTAGCAATGGATATGGCTCTCTGTGGAAAGGGGAGCTGGAGAAGGGACAGGATGGGCAGGTAGTCTTCCCTTGAGGTCTGGCCAGTTATTCCCTGAAGTCAAGCTATCTCTCTTAAATCAAGCCATCTCTCCTCTGAAGTCCAACCATCTCTGAGAAGTCAAGTTGCCTCTCCTCAGTCAAGCCACCAATCTCTCCTTTAGCAACTGAGTCTAGGGTCTTTATAGGCACAGGATGGAGGATGGGGTGGAACATATGTGGTTTTGGAAAAAGCAACATTTGATTGTCAAAAGGCATTCTTCAGAAGAACAAAATCAGGAGAGTAGGCAAACAGGAATAGAAGTTATTGCTCTGGATAGTGGCTTTTGGGCTTTCTGGCTTGAAGATGGGCTTTTACCAGGGACCTGCACCTGTTTGCCTCCTGCCTCTATCATTTGTTTTGCTGTTGTTGTTGTTGTGTTGTTTGCATTCCTTATGTTTATAGCAGTCTCCTGTTGGATGCTAGTTTGCAAATATTTTCCCCCATTCTATAGGTTTTCTGTTCACTCTGTTGATTATTTCTTTTTCTATGCAGAAGCTTTTCAGTTTGAGCCCCATTTGTCTATTTTTGTTTCTGTTGCATGTGCTTTTGAGGTCTTAGTCATGAATTCTTTGCCTTAGACCATGTCAAAAAGTTTATCTAGGTTTTCTTCTACTATTTCTATTTTTTCAAGTCTTACTTTTAAGTCTTTAATCTACCTTCAGTTGATTTTTTTGTATATGGTGAGAGATAGGGGTCCAGTTCCATTCTTCTGCATATGGCTATCCAGTTTTCTCATCATTTATTGAAAAGGATGTTTTTTCTTCATTGTGTGTTTTTGTTGACTTTGTCAAAGATCAGTTGGCTATAAGCATGTGGCTTTATTTCTGGGTTCTCTATTCTGTTTCATTAATTGCTGTGTTCATTTTTATATTAGTACCATGCTGTTTTAGTTACTGTAGCCTTACAGTATAATTCAAGGTCAGTAATGTGATGCCTCCAGCTTTGTTCTTTTTCTGAAAGATTGCTTTAATTTTTATTTTAATTTGAAACACAGTAATTATTGATAGATAAAACCTATATACACAAAAGCTCTCTGGGATCCTCAATAGTTTTTAAGACAGTGAAGGAATCCCGAGACCAATGTGTCTGAGAACAGACCAGTAAAATTTGTTTTCTCATTTTTGCTACAGGCCTAATACGGTAAGCTAGGGGATCATATTTCAAATTATCATTCAGGAGATCAGGATGAGAGGGGCTTTCCTATCTTACATTTGTACCACTTGTAAATTGTAACTTGTTTACAAGCAAGGAAGCAGATGTAAAATACACATAGCCACAAGCTAAATTCTGTGCGGTGGTTTAAACATATCTAGAGACAGGAAAAGCCAGTGAGGGAAGATGGCAACAGGGAGTTTTAAGCAAGAAGTATTAGATGAGTATAGATATTCGATTAATGATAGTAAATAGACAGATGAATTGGTTGGCACAGGAGTATTCACAGAGAGAAGAACAACATTGAAGAAAGTTCTGCTGGATTTGTCACAATGACATTCATGATTGTGAGGAATGCATTCCAACATTAACGGAAGGTCTCCATTAGCAGATGGAGGGAGAAGGGTATTTGGAAAGCCAGGTAAGATTAGAGAGTGGTGAATTTTTTATTTTTATTTATTTATTTTTTTGAAATGGAGTCTCGCTCTGTCACTCAGGCTGGAGTGCAGTGATGCGATCTCAGCTCAGTGCAGCCTCCACTTCCTGGGTTCAAGCGATTCTCATGCCTCAGACTCCCAAGTAGCTGGGACTACAGGCATGTGCCACTGCATCCAGCAATTTTTTGTATTTTTAGTAGACATGGGGTTTCACCATGTTGGCCAGGTTGCTCTCAAACTCCTGACCTCAGGTTATTTGCCCACCTCAGCCTCCCAAAGTGCTGGGATTACAGGCATGAACCACCATGCCCGGCCAAAAGTAGTGTATTTTTAACATGAACCAAAATAGTTCATATTTGATTTATTAAATACAAGACTTTTGATTTTGAGAAGGGTTATGATGCATGCAGCATTTGAAGAAGTTAGATTGGTATCAGTGGTTTGTGGAATGGTTAATTGAATGTGTCTGAGACTGAAATTAGCAAAGCTAGCTAAGGATTTTTGAACAAATCCCAATCATTAGCAGTATTAATTTTTAATTGGGGGTTGAGGGGGAGAGTTTAGAGAAAGTGAGGGGAGAACAAATATGAGAGATGGTTGGAAAAAAACATAAATTAGTTTTGTTGGCTGACTGCATATTGGGAATAAATATACTTTATACTCTTTGTAGAGCTTTTCTTGACTCTTTTTCTAGCCCTTTCTCTACTTAGAAAGCATTCTTCCCATCAATATATATCAATATATGCCCACAGAAATTATCACTCCTAACTTCAATCATAATTTTTTTCCTTACACATATACCTAGATGAGTAGATGTCAAAAGTCATTAGTATAAGCTAAGTTCCATATACCTCTGTGGCCTAACACGATGGTTGGCATATGCTGAGTGCTTAATAAATATTTATTTACTGCATAGTTGTATTATATATTTAATGTTTCAACTTAGGAAGAATGATTTATTTGTTCATCTAAGGCTCAGAAATAAAAGAATGAGTATCATTTGGTATATATGTATTTTGAAAAAGAGTATTGACCAAACTTCAGTTTTAATTTAAACTTAGTAAATTTTAAAGGCAGAGTTACAGAATACATAGCATCCTATATACACTGTAGCATTGTTTTTCCTTTCTATGTTGCATAATTGCATAAAATATGTTTCTATTAATAGTAAATATCATACTATAAGGCAATCTGGGAAAGTCTATCAGACAAAATTATAGTGAAAAATAATATAAAAGTGTGAACTCCTATGTGTGACTTATACTTTCACTTATTTTTAGTTTATTAGGAAATGTATGAGCCTACACTTCTAAGTCATCAGGAATTGGTCAGATATTTTTCTAAGTGCTTTCAACACAGTAATTAATTGAATCCCCAAAATAACACTATGAAGGAGGTATTATTATTATTTCTGCTTTACACATGAAGAAATTGAAGTAAGGGATCATCAGGAACTTGCACAATGTCACGTTAGTGTATCATATATGTTTGTGACAGAGGCAGTATTTGTCTCAGGAAGTCCATTACCTTTGTCTTTGGAATGGAGCTTTTCCTATTAGGACACTATAGAGTCGTAAACATCTCATAAAAATGTCATTAAATTCCATATGATAGTATTTTATATATATAAAGGGTGATATTTTTCTCCTTCAAGGAAAAGCAGATTGGATTTTGCCAAATGGAGAATACAGGAAAAATTCACAGTTTCTTAGAAAATCCTATGTATTTATAGATCCAAAATAGTCCAATGTGTCTTATTTTACAATGAAATCTTAAAGTTAGGATCTGAAATTAGGAAGTAAGGATGCAAAGCTCTCCTCTATGGATTTAGAATCTAAAGTTCTCCAACACAAATGCAAAATTAGCTATGAAGATGATTCAAAGCATATGTCAGTATTGGAAATAGCAAAAGGCTCTTATCAAAAGAATAAGCAGCACATTATACACTAAGAACTTCTAAAAAATGTGCATGTGAGAGCTACCAAAATCATGAACACATCATTATTATTACCATTATCATCATCATTTTCATCAGTTGCTATTTTTTAAATATACAGGGTTCATGATACAGAATTAAATGCTGCAAGATCACAAAAATATTTAAAAATTGCAAAGGAGCTCAAAAAGTAAAAACTACTGTGTGTTACCAGAGAAATTAAAATAGTGGCTCATTAATTGATTAAAGCTTAACACTTTCCAGCAACTGAAAGGATGACATTAAGTATTTTGCAGGTAGTTTATACAAAAGGGAAATTGTATATGAAAGAGTTAACATAGAGTTAAAATTATCTGCAATCAGACCCTGCTGAATGTTTGAGAATCTGACTCAATATTTGGAATCAATTAAATTTTCCTATATATAGAATTGACATTCCTGTTTAAAAAAATCAAAGTGCCCTTTTTCTTTATTGTTTTGATGTCAGTAGATATGATTTTTAGAGGGAAACTATCTCTTTCCACACAAGGATTTAGATTTGAAATAAAATCTTGAAGTCCAAATGACAGCCTTCATATGCATATTATAGAATCAAAATCAGTGACATGGTTGTTTATTTGAAAATAGAATGAAAATGGGCTTTCTTAAAAGCAAAGGTAGTATTCAGTTCACATATTACATACTAAAATTAAAACAAACAAAATAAATCAAAACACAGTTGCTTTAATCTTTAATTGATGTGTAGATCATATAGGTTGGGATTAAAATAAGATAATCATTCCAAAATTTTATCTTTATGAGTGAGTAAAAAATAGTGGACCAGTTGCCAAATACCTTTAGAAAAATGATACATAGGTATGCTTTTATATAGAATGGATCTGCTTGCAGAGTTGACAGAAATTTAAATATTTTTGAAATTGAATTAAATATTAGTTGTGAGTATAATTAGAGGTGATTATAATTGAAACTACCCTGGTAAAAACTAATATTTCCTGTAAATTGAGAGTAGTAACTTCATATATCTACTCAGTATGCTATAGTTTTATGTATGTCTGCATGTATGTATTAAGTAAAAAATGGGTTCAATTTTATACTCTTCATTTCATTTTAGTATTCATTTGAATTCTTATTGTTTTAGAGAATCTCAAAAAGTCACAGAAGTATTTGAAAAAAATAGACATATAATTGAAGGTGGCCCTCTCTAAGAAATAGAGATAAAAATCTGTTCTCTTCAAACAAGTAAATTAAGGGATAATGATTTATATCTTAAAATCACCTTGAGGATTTCTTAAAAGGTGACTTTTCCCTGATAAGTGTCAGAATCACCTGGTTCAGGTATATGGGATTTAAGCAAAATACACAAGTGATGTTGATGCACACCAAAATGTCATTGCTTTATTGCCTTAAAAATAATCTTGATTCATAGAAATTCCATGACACATTTTATGCACTTTCTTTGATTCCCTTTGCATTGCCTCAAGAACTTTCAGACTTGAGACTTTGCTAGACAGGCACTCTACTCCAGTCTGTAGGGTTCCACCACTGAGGCTAGCTAGTTCCACACCAGAGTCTTTGCATCCTTCCCCAAAACTTGAATGAACTGTCATACCAAGGAATGTGTAATCTTGCCTTGAGAGAGGCCAATTACCTTATCCAGATGAAGCAACCAGAAACACAGCAGAGTTAACCTATTGTCAGGAGAAATTTGACTAATGGAAATAGGCAATGGGAGAGAAGTGGATAGATGTATCATTCTCTTCTGTTCTTCCCGCAGACCGCCCTGAGGCGTGATTTCTCCATTTAGCATACCTGGAGATGCAGCACTTGACTGAATAGACACATGTGCTATTGATTTACTTTCACAGCTCATCAAGAAGCTAGTGCAACTCTTCTCATTCTTTGTTTCACTAAATGTTTACTCCTGTATTTTATCCTGTATTTTTTTAAAAGAAACTCACGGCAAAGACAGTCTATGTGCATACATTTTAAAATAAATATATCTATTATATTAAGTCAAATATTTTTATATTTATAAAGTATCTTTAATTCAAGTCTACAAAAATAAAATGAATCACAGAAAAAACAAATCCAGTCTTATTATAAGAGCTATTAATGCAGAAACCCAGAGTTGCATAGAGAACACAAATTACTTATTTTCATGGTGTTTTTGACCAACACTTCTTAAATGTCCCAGTTCACAATCTAATTTATTGGGATAAAAAAGATTCTTGAATTCCTTCTTTCATTCCACTTGCCCACAAGTCCCTACCAATCCCCCCATAAAACCATCACTCAGAGGTAATTGTTTTATTTTGAAGAAGTGGAGGCTGTAAAATGTGTTTACTTGTTATTACAAAATGCAAGTGACTGTGATGTATGGAAGAATCAGTGGGAGTGATGCTTTTCCTATCAATATGAATTAACTTATTTTCTCATCAATTTTATCGGTAGTGGGGGAAATAGATGACAAAGATGGCCAAATGTTTAAAAATTTGATTAGTATATTTCTAGCTTGAGTCCTTCAAATTAAGTGGCCTCCTTCTCTTTTTGCTTTTTTATATAAAAATTTCGGCCGGGCGCGGTGGCTCAATCCTGTAATCCCAGCACTTTGGGAGGCCGAGACGGGCGGATCACCAGGTCAGGAGATCGAGTCCATCCTGGCTAACACTGGTGAAACCCCGTCTCTACTAAAAACTACAAAAACCTAGCTGGGCGTGGTGGTGGGAGCCTGTAGTCCCAGCTACCCGGGAGGCTGAAGCAGGAGAATGGCGTGAACCCAGGAGGCGGAGCTTGCAGTGAGCCGAGATCGTGCTACCGCACCCCAGCCTGGGCGACAGAGCCAGACTCTGTCTCAAAAAAAAAAAAAAAAAAAAAAAAAAAAAAAAAAAAAAAAAAAAAAAAGAAAGAAACACTGCAAGGAACTGTAAGAAAACAAATGTATAAAATTATTTGATGTCTTTCAAGCAATATCGTTACCAAAATGTGAAAGACACTGATCTGGCAATTAGTCATACATCTTGTAAGGAGACCTATATTATAGCTAATATTAAATATTTGACCAGAAAATCGTTATTACAAATATTATACTTTTTCTGTATGCCACATGTAAATATTAACGTAAACATCAATTGCAGTGAGCTGAGATCCAGCCACTGCGCTCCAGCCTGGGCTGCAGAGCAAGACTCCGTCTCAAAAAAAAAAAAAAAAAAAAAGATTTTCACTTAAAAATCATCCTAGATCAAGCTACCATTGACTTTCTTCACAGAATTGGAAAAAACTTTAAATTTCATATTGAATCAAAAAAGAGCCCGTATAGTCAAGATAATCCAAAGCAAAAAGAATAAAGCTGGAGGCATCACGCTACCTGACTTCAAATTATACTACAAGGCTACAGTAACAACTGCTACCAAACTGATATATAGACCAATGGAACAGAACAGAGGCTTCAGAAATAGTGCCACACATCTACAACCATCTGATCTTTGACAAACCTGATAAAAACAAGAAATGAGGAAAGGATTCCCTATTTAATAAATGGTGTTGGGAATACTGGCTAACCATATGCAGAAATCGGAAACTGGACTCCTTTCTTACACCTTATACAAAAATTAACTCAAGATGGACTAAAGACTTAAACATTAAGTCCTAAAACCATAAAAACCTTAGAAGAAAACCTAGGCAATACTATTCAGGACATAGGCATGGGCAAAGACTTCACGACTAAAACACCAATAGCAATAGCAACAAAAACCAGAATTGACAAGCGGGATCTGATCAAACTAAAGGACTTCTGCATAGCAAAAGAAACTATCATCAGAGTGAACAGGCAACCTATAGAATGGGAGAAAAATTTTGCAATCTATCCATCTGACAAAGGGCTATATCCAGAATCTACAAAGAACTTAAACAGACTTACAAGAAAAAAACAAACAACCACTTCAAAAAGTGGGCAAAGAATATGAACAGATACTTCTCAAAAGAAGACATTTAAGCTGCCAACAAACATATGAAAAAAAGCTCATCATCACTGGTTATGAGAGAAATGCAAATCAAAACCACAATGAGATACCATCTCACTCCAGTTAGAATAGAGATCATTAAAAAGTCCAGAAACAACAGATATGGGAGAGGATGTAGAGAAATACGAAAGCTTTTACACTGTTGGTGGGAGTGTAAATTAGTTTAACCATTGTGGAACACAGTGTTTCGATTCCTCAAGGATCTAGAACTAGAAATACCATTTGACCCAGCAATCCCATTACTGGGTATATACCCAAAGGATTATAAATCATTCTACTATAAAGACACATGCACATGTATGCTTATTGTGGCACTGTTCACAATAGTAAAGACTTGGAACTATCTCAAATGTTCATCAATGATAGACTGGATAAAGAAAATGTGGCACATATACACCATGGAATAATATGCAGCCATAAAAAAGAATGAGTTCATGTCCTTTGCAGGGGCATGGATGAAGCTCGAAACCATCATTCTCAGCAAACTAATACAAGAATAGAAAACCTAACACCACATGTTCTCACTCATAAGTGGGAGTTGAACAATGAGAACACATGGACACAGGGAGGGGAACATCATACACTGCGGCCTGTCAGGGTGTGGGGAGCTGGGGAGGGATGGCATTAGGAGAAATACCTAATGTAGATGACAGGTTGATGGGTGCAGCACCCACCATGGCATGTGTGTACCTATGTAACAAACCTGCACATTCTGCACATGCACCCCAGAACTTAAAGTATTATATAAAAAGGTTATCTTAGAAATAAGAATTATGTTTTACATGAAATAGAGGATCTATATTGTGACTTATTATATCTGTATCTGTTCTCTAGATTAAATACAAGTCTGCTGCAGTTTGCTGGAGGTCCATTCCAGACCCTGTTTGCCTGGGTATCAGCAGCAGAGGCTACAGAACAGCAAAGATTGCTGCCTGCTCCTTTCTCTGGAAGCTTCATCCCAGATTGGCACTGGCTTGATGTCAGCTGGAGCTCTCCTGTATGAGGTGTGCCTGTCAACCCCTCTTGGGAAGTCTCTGCCAGTCAGGAGGCACAGGGGTCAGGGACCCATTTGAGGAGGCAGTCTGTCCCTTAGCAGAGCTTGAGTACTGCTCTGGGAGAACCCTCCTTGTAAGGATCTGCCACACTCTTCATAGCCAGCCGGCAGGAATGTTTAAGTCAACTGAAGCTGTGCCCACAGCTACCCCTTCCCCCAGGTGCTCTGCCCCAGGGAGATGGGAGTTTTATTTATAAGCCCCTGACTGGGGCTCCTGCCTTTCTTTCAGAGATGCCCTGCCCAGTGAGGAGGAATCTAGTGAAGCAGTCTGGCAACAGCCACTTTGCCGCACTGTGATGAGTCTCGAGCAGGGTCAGGGGAAAGTGGCCAACTCAAGTCTCAGTTATGGTGGATGCCTCTCCCCCTACCAAGCTCGGTCGTCCCACGTTGACTTCAGACTGCTGTGGTGACAGTGAGGATTTCAAGCCAGTGGTTCTTAGCTTGCTAGACACCGTGGGAGTGGGACCAGCTGAGAGAGACTGCTTGGCTCCCTGGCTTCAAGCCCCCTTTCTAGGGGAGTGAACAGTTCCGTCTTGCTGGGGTTTCAGGCGTCACTGGCATACGGAAAAGTAACTGCAGCTAGCTCAGTGTCTGCCCAAACAGCTGCCCAGTTTTGTGCTTGTAACCCAGGGCCCTGGTGGTGTAGGCATAGGAGGGAATGTCCCGGTCTGTGGATTGCAAAAATCATGGGAGAAGCGCACTCTCTGGGTCAGATAGCACAGCCCCTCATGGCTTCCCTTGGCTAGGGGAGGGAGGTCCCCTGCCCCTTTTACTTCCCAGGTGAGGCTATGCCCCACCCTGCTTCTGCTCGCCCTCCGTGGGCTATACCCACTACCTAACCAGTCCCAATGAGATGAGCAGGGTACCTCAGCTGGAAATGCAGAAATCACCCTTCTTCTGCCTTGGTTTCGCTGGGAGGTGCAGACGGGAACTGTTCCTATTCGGCCATCTTGCCTCTATCTGTAAGAGAGTTTTATTGCTCTACAACAAATTACCAGAAACTTAGTGGCTTTGAAATGACATTTAACATCTCACAGTTGCTTTAGATCTTTGGATTAGGAGTTTAACCAAGGCGTAGCTGAGTTGGTTCTGTACTTCAGGATCTCTCATAAGCTAAAGTCAAGGTGTTGGCTAGGCAGTAGTCATCTCAAGGCTCAACTAGGGAAGGAGCTGCTTCTAAGCTCATTCACGTGGTGGAGGGTAAGATTCAGTACCTCTTAAAGTGGTAGACTGAGGGTGTCAGTTCTTTGCTGACTGTTGGAGAAAGGCTGCATTTAGTTCCTTGCTACTTGGGTGGCTCCACAGAGTAGCTCAAAATATGAGAGCTTGCTTTATAAGAGCAAGTAAGTTAGAAATGTGAGCAAGAGAGAAAATGAGACAGAGGGAGGGAGAGAGAGAGAGAGAGAGAAAATAGAGAGCTAGAGAGAGAGAACAAAATGAAAGTCACTATCTTTCATCATTTAATTTTAGAATTGACATCCCATCTCTTTTGCCACATTCTATTCATTAAAAGAAAGCTAAGGAGAGGGTATTACACAGGAGCATAAGTAACAGGAGTCAGAGAGCATTGGGAACCATTTCAGAAGCTGCCTAATGTCATCTCCTAGAATTTGTTAAAGACTAAGGAATAATATATGTATAAATTCATTTTATGTTTATAATTCATTTTATACAAGTAAACAAGATTTTATGCAAATAGTCATCATTGTGAAAAAATGTCTTATAAAATTTTCCTTAAATAAATATTTTGCCCTAACAGTATCATTAAAAAACTATTTTATTTGCATATTGTCTCATAGATGCCATACTTGGTAATATGCATTTGAACCCAGTTTAAATCCAGCCATCAATCAATCACCCTACTATTTCTGCTTGAAGTGAGTTGTATGTTGTAATAAAATATACAAGTTTAAAACATGGGTTTTGTCTAGCCATCTTCCTGAAAAGCCAAACCTATAAAATGTGAAAAATTATAAATTAAACTTTACATATTATAAGTGATAAACTGAATAATACAGACTTTAAATAATGCAGAGATTGCTAGAGGAAAAAAATCAACAAAGTTGAAGTAGGTACGAAAGGTTTTATTTAGGAGTTGAAGCTTGAGGTGGGCCTTGAAAAATAGTGAATGCATTTGTTATTCTCTGCCTACAAGTCTACAACTTCCTTCCTAATTTGTGGGGCATTCTCAATTGTGTATTTTCTGGCAAAAAGAAACATCTTACCTCCCAAAGTACAGATCAACTCCATGCCAACTGGCATGGAGTGCACTGATGCATGACTTCGTCTATCAAATATTCCTTAGCTAAAATTTTTCATATGGAGCAAATTAGACAAAGATGAAGTAAATTCCTTTGTGGTGGTGTGTGGTGATGTGTTCTTTGCTGCTTGACTCTCCAGAATTGCCTTGATTTTTCTTGATTTTTCTAGGTCTAGTTTTCCAGTAATTCTATTGGCTACTTGTCAATTCCTCTTCTGCTTTAAGATAGACAGCATCTGTTTAACTTGCTTGCATTCATCAGATTGGTTGACATAGCCAAATGCCAGGTAGGTAAAGAACCATGGTAAGTTTGCTTCAGGTTAGGGAGACAGCACGAACAAAGGGCTGACTATTTGGTATTTTTTGGCATAATTAATACCATGGACAGATGTGTATGTCTGATTTGGTAAGCATGTCTGTGACAAGCACCATGAAGTAAATAGAGAATGCTAATTAGATAACACCTGTCTCTGATAAAGATGAATGTGCATATTTTCAGTCTTAAAAGTTGAAAAAGCTTTGTGTCACTTTATGGAACTAGGAACTGGAAGAAAGTTGGACTGTCAAGGCTTGCCGTGATAACAGAAAAATTCCCTCCTATTATGCAGGCTGTCCTCCAAGCAATAGCTTCTGCATTGGAAAATGGAGCTTGTAATAGAGAAAAAATGAGAAGAGGTAATCGTTTGTGTGTGTGTGTTTGATTTTGGAGTGTAGGGTAAAGAGAAAGCAGATGCAATTGGAAATTTAAGACTTAGACCCCTTTTCTCAAGAAATATAAGTAAATAAGACCCTTGTTTTATTTACTTTTTGGTTGAGAGGAATTAGTCTGCACAATATTTGGAGATGAAGGAGAGTCCCTTGAATTTCTGAAAGTTGTCCTGTGTCTAGGGTGGTACCAGCACTTTGGAGAGACAATGATTTCCAAACTGCTAAATGCCGGATATTTTACTCCAGGAAGATTTGTTGCTGCAATAAAGCAGCAAGCGTGAAGACCTTAAATATAAAATTATGTTTTTTAGTTATTAACACAGCCTTTAAAAATAATTTTTTATTACTATAACCTGGAGCTAGGTGGCTTTAAGGGACTGTAAAACCAAAAAAGCATTCAGCATAGCATAATATGAAAGTCCAGATAATGTTATTTTAATAAACATTTAAGTCCATCTGAAGTCATGTGCATTTTTAATTGCTTTCACCTCTTTACCAGACCTTGCTAACTTGAAAGAGAGATTGCTATAGGGTGTCACTACCATTTTTGCATATTATTGAACAGTTGGCTTCTGAAATTTGTGGAATCTATTTCCAAAGTGAAGACTGAAATTTTAATGTGACCCCCTTAGCATTCTGTTTCTGCTAGACCCATAGCCCTATAAGTGCAGAATTAACAGTGCATTTCACTCTGACTTCATCATTTACTAGTAAACCTAAATAGCATTTGAGAAGAGTACATAATAAATGCATTCAGACATCGCAGCTGTTTTTTGTCTGTTTTCCAAACACATAATGTGCTAATTTGGAAAAAAAATCAACAACAGCTGCAAATACATGTCAACAGCAAGGTCTTCAAGGGAAGGCCTTAATAGGTTTTGTTAATCAGTGGTGAACCAGGTGTGAATAAATAATTAACACACTTGATAACAGAGCCTTGTTGTCACTACTGCTGTAGCTAAAGTTCTGATAACCTTTCCTTTAAGTTCAGGATTTACCCACAGTAGTTTTTTTTAAATGTAATCACTATAAATTCAATAAGGTTAATGTCAGATTTTTTTTTTTTTTTTTTTTTTTTTTTTTTTTTTTTTTTTTGAGACGGAGTCTCGCTCTGTCACCCGGGCTGGAGTGCAGTGGCTGGATCTCAGCTCACTGCAAGCTCCGCCTCCCGGGTTTACGCCATTCTCCTGCCTCAGCCTCCCGAGTAGCTGGGACTACAGGCGCCCGCCACCTCGCCCGGCTAGTTTTCTGTATTTTTTTAGTAGAGACGGGGTTTCACAGTGCTAGCCAGGATGGTCTCGATCTCCCGACCTCGTGATCCGCCCGTCTCGGCCTCCCAAAGTGCTGGGATTACAGGCTTGAGCCACCGCGCCCGGCCTAATGTCAGATTTTTTAAAAAAGAATATGGAGTATGGATATCAGGAAAGGAATCTCACATAATTTAGAAAACCTTTTAATCTTACAATGACAATAGATGTCGAATCATCTTTTTCATTAGCATGCTATTTTGTTAAACAAAATATATGCCTGTTAGTATAGAAATGATTAATCAAAATTAATCTCATATAGAACATGTCAGTATATTTATTAACATTATGATTGCTCATTTTCCTTTTGACAATTGAAAATTCCATAATACAAAAGACGCATGATCATAACAGTATGTGAGCATAAAATGCAAACCAGAACTCTATGGTTATTACCCTTAAATCTGGTATTGTGAATGTTAATAAACCTAATGTATTTTAATCACTTACTGTGTAAGGGAGTAGAAAATAAATATAAGGCACATTAACTATTCTTATTGTGTGTAAAATATAATTGATGAAATCTTAACATTTGTGCATATTAACAAACAGGCAACAAAACAGAAGAGTCATCATTTTACCTACTATACACTAGGTTTTAGAATATGCCAGTGGTTGTAAACTAGTGGTTCCAGGATCAGCCACATCAGCATCACCCGGAAACTTGTTTAAAAGGCAGATTCTCAGGCCCTACCTGAAACTCAGTCTGAACTCTGAGGGTGAGTCCCAGAGATCTGTGGTTTAAGAAGCCCCTCTGGGAGATTTTGATGCTTGCTAAATGTTAAGAATTATTTTTCGATGTTAGTCACAAATTTGTATAACAGAATAGTGTTAATTGCCAAATGCATGGTTGGATGACTAAGGCCCACATCTGGGAATGAAAGCTGTTTTACATCCCACACACTCTGTCAGAAAAACCAGCAGCTGTTGGTGTCACTTCTCTGTTAGACTTTCTGAGAGGCACCAGGCAGCAGAAAAGTCACTTGTCACCAATTTATTTTTTTATCTTGATATAAGAAATGGACAGTGTGGGAAAAGGTTCAGTCACCTTTTGAAAAAGAGCAGTATTTTTTTTTTTTTTTTTTTTTTTTTTGAGACAGGATCTCACTCTGTTACCCAGGCTGGAGTACAGTGGTGGGATCATGGCTCACTGCAACCTCTGCCTCCCAGCCTCAAGCAATCTTCCCACTTCAGCCTCCCAAGCAGCTGGGACTACAGGTGCACACTACCATCCCCAGCTAATTTCTTATGTTTTATAGAGACAGGGTTTCTCCATGTTGCCCAGGTTGGCCTCGAACTCCTGAGCTCAAGCAATCTACCTGCTTCTGCCTTCCAAATTGCTGGGATTACAGGAGTAAGTCTCTGAGATTGGCCTAAAAGAGCAGGATTCTTAAAGTAGGGCTATCCCTCTTCTCCAGCTCATGGCAGTTGAGGAGATTAGAGGTGCTTTGCTTTCCCAAGTTAAGGGTGGGAACTTTAAGTGATTGATTTGTAAAAGTACCACTGACAAAATGCTCACTCCTCCAATAATAGAAGGATTGATATTAACCTGTCAGCTGAATATTGGAATCAGAGGAGTGCCTAAGGAGGTCGACCAAGCTTGGAAGCAAGGCTAGAGAAGTTTCTATAACCTGTTTTGAAACGTTGGCATATTAATTTCTATTAGGTTGAAAGAAATCACTTGTTTGTACCAAAGAATAGGGCTAGATAGGATATGTAGACCTAGGATCTAGAAAATGACTTTTTGACATCATGCTTTCACTGGCCATGTAACCTTGAGCAAATCTTATTTCCTGCATTTAAAAAATTAGAATAACGATACTACATAGCTTAAAGAGTTGTACAGATTAAGGCAATATACATTATTTAGTTTGACACGTGATACATAGTAATTGGTCAATAAATTGAGTGTACATTAAGATTTTTAAAATCTTATTGTTTTTATATTTTTGATCAAAGGTCTAAAAGGTGGTTTATAAAATTCATCACAACTGCAGGTACAGAGAACTGACTATAATATTTGGGTATTTATTATTTTCTCCTTGTGTTTTATATTTTCCTCTGGAGATATATATATATATATATATATGTTTTTTTCCCTCTGGATTTAGGTGACCTTGTGTACGCTGTTATGTATAAGAAATAATTGTTACCTGCTGACAGTGTACAGGTACATATTGTTTCAACATGCAGAATTTGTTCTGAAAGGTGACAGGGATGTTTACATTAAGTTTAGCCAGTCCAGAGATCCTCTCTCTCAGATTCTGTTAGCGGAATATGAATGGTTTATTGGTTTTTCATCAAGTTCAGGCAGATTTCAAGTTTCCATTTACTTTTAAAGGCCTGTGTACCTCTTTTGTTTTATTTTACACGCCACAAAATCTAGTTTCTCAAAAAGTGCACATGTGCGTAATATTGAGCGAGAACCATCCATCACATAAGTGATACTTAGCAGATAAACAAAACACATTAACATTTAAACAAAAATGAGTTTTTGCCCCATCATGTTACCTACTTCTGATATAGGAGCTGTGAGAAACAGGCACAGAACGAAAATACCTATCCGGAAACATGATTGAACCTGCAGTAAAGCTGGATTCCTGTAATGGAGAAATGTTTTATAATGAGGTGTGACTGAATTAAACACCTGGTGGTTGCAATATCAAATTAAATCACGCCCTTTGAACTCAATTTCACTTATGAAGTAACTGTAGTTTTTTTTTTTTTTTTTAAATACACTGTGAAAATAAACTCATCAAACAGAACGCTGTGAAAGTGGGGATGAGGTAAGGGGAAGTTCGTTTCAAAAAGGCGTCATTATCATCTCTTCTTAATTAATAAGGAATCATCTTTGTATTCATCTATATAAATTAATTTTGGCAAATTACTTCATAATGTCTGTCATAACTCACAACAATATTTCCAAGTTGTGAGTTAACAATTTATGTTACTCCTTTTTCTAGTCAGTGTCTTTTAATGGATAGGTGATCAAAATTATACTAACAATCATAACAAAGCAATACTACTTTGAACAATTATAACTAACATCTATTAAATGCTTTCTTTGAAGCATTTATACTTGTCATCCTAGAATCTTTACAGGCATTAACTCAAGTCACAAGGAAGACGCTTTATGTGGATTACTTCTGCAAGGTCCATAAGAAATTACACTCCCTAAATTGGCCCTTGACCCTTCACCATGACCCCTAAGGTTATGTGGTTACTACAAATGACTCAGCATTCTTTGAGATAACTAGGTTCTCTTCCACTTCTGAGTCCTTGAATTGTGGTTTGCCCTTTGCCTTAGAACTCCCTTTAGCTTTCCACTTCAATTCCCATCCCCCTTTTGGACTGGTTTTAGGTGTCACTCTCATTAGGGAGACTTCACTTTCTTTGTCTGTTTTGTGTTGCTATAGCAGAATACCTGAAGCTGGGTGATTTCTAAATCACTAAATAAATGTCTTTCAAGTTTATTTGACTCACAGTTCTGTGGCTGGAAAGTCCAAGATTGGGCAACTGCATGTGGTGAGAGCCTCCCTCATGCTGCCTTGACTCATGATCCCAGAATAGTGAATATTTTCATGCAATCGTCATCCTTTCCGGGTTGGGAACACTTGGATATATTATGCCCCTTGTGAATAGGGACTGTATTTTGTTACTCACATGTAGCAAAGTCCCAGGGCACAGTGGATTACCAATATATATTTTGTTGAAACCATGAATAAGTTAGATATTTTTATATTTTTGCAATTATATTTAGGCTATTTTCCAAATAATTCCTGGGTTACAAAACAGCACACACAAAAAAGGCTGTGGACACAGAAGGGCAAGAATATTCAAACATTTACAAATGAACAATTTGCTTTCTGTGAAAATCTTGATATGTTGAAAAAAGGGTAGAGAAATAGATCGTGGAGCATTAGCCAGTTAATTCGAAGGATATTGACTTTAAAAAGTCCTAATCAGGGTTTTACTTTACCCTTTAGTCATTGAGGGATTTTCAAGTCCACTTAAAAAGCATTGCCAAATGTGTATTATATGAGTGATTTAAAGCTAATGGCAATGTAGTTGGATGAATAAAAGGAAACAAAGAAGAACTCTAAAATAAAATAAATATGCAAAATGAAAATCTAAGCTGTATGGAGTTATATACAATGAAGAGTCAATTGCTGCATTTCTGCAAGATACATTCATTTGTTTCTTGAGTAATGTTCAAACTAACTTTAACTAAACTTTCTTGTTTTTTAGCAGGCTTTTGATGATTAATGATACCCCTAATTTGAGTGCTTTGAGGAGCAATATTTAAATAGGAATTGAATAGTAATTAATAGCAAACAAATTTTGTGAAAATTTAATCTATGACTTTCAGAAATCAGACACAGAAGTAAAATATATATATATGTTTAAATAAGTATTGAAAACAAATCAAAATGATGTGTGCTGTAAATGGCATGCATTATTTATAGAATCGATTACAATCAGAAGTATTACATATGCACATATATCAATTATGCTAAATAGATTTCAGATATTTAATGACTAAAGACTCATAGCTGCCTCAGAACTAATTATGAAATGAATAAGCTATTATCCATCTTCCTAGATGTTTCTGAAATGTCTTTGAGTATTTAGCATTGTTTTGAGCAAGATGTTGTATTAGTTTTATACATTTGACAGCAAATTAAATGTATTAATCACATTGATTTGCATTTATTTTTTTACTATCATGCCTAGAATGATTCAATTCTAGAAGAATTATCTAAAGGAATTTTCGTAATATGATTGAAACATTATGAGTTCTGGTTCTGTTGAAATACTAATGCCTTGAAATTTTTCGTAGCTTTTCTTATTCTACATGCATGTTTTGTTCATATTTCAGATGATGCAAACTTGCACCATAACAGATAATAACTAAAATAAGGTAATATTTTTTCCCAAGTATCAGGAAAATATATATACAACTCTTCTTTAAAATATGAAGTTGGTGTTTCTGTTCACCTATTAAATATAAAGCTGTCGCTTTAAAAATAATAGTATTAAAAAGGAAGTATTTCCATCATTTCCTTCTTTGTGTTCCTGTGATCAGTATGAGGTGGTCATGGTATGTGGTGGTTAAAAATGCCAGCTTTGTTCACAGTGTCTGACATATTTTATGTGCTCAATGAAAATTTATTGATGAATGGATTCAAATTATCTTTTACCTTTTATCTTCATGTACTTGGGCAAGTACTTAGTCTCTGTAAGCCCCATGTTCCCTTGGAAAACAGGAATAATCCCTGTCGTGATTAAATGATAGATCTGGAATATGCTTAGACTTCCTAATTATGCTCCCTCTTACCAATTCCCTATGGTCCTAGGCCCTCCTTTTACCATGTACCCTGAAAACAGGGCACTTCTGTATGAAGAAGCCTCTGTATCTAATGTGTTTGCTGGATGTAAACAACTTGGTAGTAAATGGCTGCAAACCATTCTTATATAAATGTCCCTCTCTTCAACGTGTTAATTACTCCTGGCACTTCATGAAATCAGATGTATTCTGATTGTAAGCCTCTCCAGAGCTTGCTGTGCGAAACTGCTCAGGACTATACTAGACCCAGCTGCTAGAGGTACTCTGTGGAAGACACAGAAGGCCTAGCTGGTTGATTTGTTTCAAGACAGTTATCTAAAGTTCATGCCAAGAATGTAATAATCTAGCTGTCGTGCCATGTATGTGCCTAATTTATACAATGATGAACAGCATTTTATTGTTCTTACAGAGATTTCTTCATCTTGTTGAATATCAGATACTTTCCTTCATGGGAAGCTAAAGTTGCCATGGCAAATGGTGAACTAAGGTCAGATACAGGAAGTTTTGGTAATTTTCTTTTTTCCAATATCAATTATATTAAAATTTTCAGGCAATTGTGAGTAATAAAATACTAAAGTAGTAAAAATATTTCAATATATTGAAAGTTTCAGTAAGTCAGTTTATTATTGAACTATTATTATATATTGAAATTTCAGTAGTTCAATTTAAAATCAGTGATACACTTACCTGTAAAATTTTTTTTTCTGGAGAATGTCAACATTTAGGACTTTTGAAAAACAAGGCAGATTCTTATTAATTGCTTCTAAATTGTGTAGGTTTCTTCCATTCACTGTACTTTGCTACCTGGTTCTATGAGAAAGTTCATTTTTCCAAAGATGCTTGACTTCTATGCTCTTCACATAAAATTGCTGCTTTAAAAATTCTTAAAAATATGTTAAATACATTTATTATTCTGTCCTTAGGCTGCTAATAAAGACATACCTGAGACTGCGTAATTTGTAAAGGAAAGAGGTTTAATTGACTCATAGTTGTTCATGGCTTGGGGGACCTCACAATTTTGGAGAAGGCCAAATGAGGAGTAGAGGCACATCTTACATGGTGGCAGGCAAGAGAGCATGTGTAGGGAAACTCCTCTTTATAAAACCATCAGATCTCATGTGACTTATTCCATATTATGCCAACAGCATGGGAAAGACCTGCCCCTATGATTAAATTACCTCCCACTGGGTCCCTCCTACAACAAGTGGGAATTACAGGAGCTACAATTCAAGATGAGATTTTGGTGGAACACAGCCAAACCATATCAGTATAGTACCAGGCAGATAGCAAATGCCCACAACATAGATACTTTATTATATATCATGGATAAGACAAATGGCCAGGGTTAAGAGTTTAGTTGGATGGTATGAACAGAATTTGTTTTCATAGGCAGTCAATTGACTAAAGTGGAGATGTACACTAAAACACTTGAATAAAAAGAACCTATCTGATTCTCCTGACATTGCGTGGTTTCTGTGTGGCTTTGAAAGTCACTCCAAATTTTTTGATTTAATCTTATCTTTTTAAGTAATGGAGAAACTCAATGCTGGTGGATGAAAGTGCCCGCACAGAATTGAAGGCCTTATTTAGAAATATGATTTTCCTTTAAAGTAAAGATACTTTCTCCCTGCGTATAAACATGAGCTTAGCAATTACCAGCAGATATAAATAACCAGCTGTCACTTATTGTGGGGATAATTGTAGGTACTTGATCCTTCCTAATTAACAATTTGTTCTGAAATACATATCAGTCTTTGTATATGAGAATCACACATCTCTGAGAGGAGATAACTTGTTCAGAGTCACACTTTGGGAGGCAGAGTAGAGAACTGAACCAGGCTCGGTGCAATCAAAGCCTATGCTTTTTTCTTATGGTGCTATCCTGCATGTCTTACTCATAGGTAATTCCTACAGTACATATCGGATTCCCTTTTGTTGACTCATTGCAGAATGTCTCTGAATAAAGAAATTCTCCATAGAGGTCTATGTGATGTTTTTCAATGCCATATCATGGCTACAAATCAAAGACTTGGAGATATATATATTTTTTCTCTCCTTGGTACCAGGTGAAGCCAAAGAGAGGATTAAAATGTCTTGGATCAAATATTGCTAGTTTGGCAGAAAGCTAATACCTTGAAAAATGAGAAAAAATTTCTAGAAATTACTTTTTTCTGTATTTGTGCTTCAATTTTTTAGGATTATTAGTTTTTTTTTTTTTTTTTTTTTTTTTTTTTTTTTTTTTTTTCTGTTTTGTTTGAATGTCCTCGAGGTCTCCTAACATCTTTCTCTCTAGGTATAGGCCAAGAACCAGCACCAAGGATATTTCATGGGAACACTATAGAAATGCAGAAATGCAGGTCCCACCCAGACCTAGTGAATCAGCACCTGCTTTTTTTTTTTTTTTTTTTTTCCAAAACCTTTAGGTGATTCATAGGCATATTAAAGTTTGAGGCTCTCTGTCTTAACATGCCATCAGAATGCTTTTAAAAAGCCTTGGAAACTAGAAAGTAAACATAAGCATTATGATCTCTCAAGGATCAACAATTCTATTTTGATATGCTTATACTTCCTAATGGGAACAGAAGCATTTCATAAATAATCAATCATCTGTCAGGTCCATTCTGGTTCCCAGCCTCAGTAATGGTCTCCCTACAATTGATGTCACTTGTCCATCTGTAGAACTCCCTTACCTTGCTTCTGAATTTCTGGAATAAACCCTTATCTAACAATAGAGCCACCTTGTATTCTCTGGTTCAGCCTCAAGTCATTTCTAATTTTCTCCTGGTTCCTGCAGTTTATATAATTTGACTTGTCTCTTGTTTACTGTTCCTGTATCTTCAGATTAATAAAGACTCACATAATGCATCTTTCTCTCTCAGGATTACAGTTCCTTCTTTTTTTTGAGATGGAGTCTTGCTCTGTCACTCAGGCTGGAGTGCAGTGGCCTGATCTCGGCTCACTGCAACCTTCGCCTCCTAGCTTCAAGCGATTCTCCTGCCTCAGCCTCCTGAGTAGCTGGGATTGCAGGCACGTGCCACCACATCCAGCTAATTTTTGTATTTTTAGTAGAGACGAGGTTTCTCCACGTGGTCTGGGCTGATCTCGAACTCCTGACCTCGTGATCCATCTGCCTTAGCCTCCCAAAGTGCTGGGATTACAGGTGTGAGCCACCGCGCCCGGCCCCTTCTTCTTCTCTCTTTTTTTTCCTGGTGGTTGGTACCTGTGCACCTATTGGTCTGCCAATAGTTTGCTTCCTGGATTTTCTGATGTCACCTTTCAGCTCTGTATTTGTCCGTTTTCACACTGCTATGAAGAAATACCTGAGACTCAATAATGTATAAGAAGAAGAGGTATAATTGGCTCATGATTCTGCAGGCTGTACAGAAAGCATGGCAGCATCGGCTTCTGGGGAGGCTTCAGGGAGATTTTATAATCATGGTGGAAGGCTAAGGAGAAGCAGGCTTGTCTTACATGGCTAGAGCAAGAGGAAGATGAGGAGAAGGTGCCATACACTTTTAAACAACACTTTTAAGAACTCACTATTGAGACCAAGAGGGATGATGCAAACCATTAGAAAATCTGCTCCCCCACCGCCCCGCCCCACCACCCTGATCCTACCACCTCTCACCAGGTCCCATTTCCAACACTGGGGATTGCAATTCACCATGAGACTGGCAGAGACACAGATTCACACCGTATCATTTCATCACTGGCCCTTCTCAAATCTCATGTCCTTCTCACATTGCAAAATACAATCATGCCTTCCCAACAGTCCCCCAAAGTCTTAACTCATTTCAGCATTAACTCAAAGGTCCAAAGTCTAAAGTCTCATCTGAGACAAGGCTAGTCCCTTCTGCATAAGAGCCGGTAAAATCAAAAGCAAGTTAGTTACTTCCAAGGTACAATAGGGGTACAAGCATTGGGTAAATATTCCCATTCCAAAAGGGAGAAATTGGCCACAACAAAGGGACTACAAGTCCTGTGCAAGTTGAAAACCTAGAGGGCAGTCAATAAATATTAAAGCTCCAAAATAATCTCTTTTGGCTCCATGTCTTACATCCAAGCCACACTAGCACAAGGGGTAGGCTCCCAAGGCCTTGGGCAGCTTTGCCCTGTTGTTTTGCAGGGAGTCAGCCCCCACGGTCCCTTCTCCCTTTTAGAATGGGAATATTTACCCAATGCCTGTACTGTTATTGTATCTTGGAAGTAACTAACTTGTTTTCGATTTTATAGGCTCATATGCAGAAGGACTAGCCTTGTCTCAGATGATACTTTTGACTTTGGACTTTTGAGTTAATGCTGAAATGGGTTAAGACTTTGGGGGACTGTTGAGAAGGCATAATTGTATTTTGCAAAGTGAAAAGGACATGAGATTTGGGAGGGGCCAGTGGTGGAATGATATGGTTTGAATCTGTGTCCCTGCCCAAATCTCATGGTGAATTGTAGTCCCCAGTGTTGGAGGTGGGACTTGATGGGAGGCAATTGGATCATGGGGACATTTTTTAATGGTTTAGCATTGTCCCCTTTGGTTGCAACAGTGACTTCTCCTGAGATCTGGTTGTTTAGAAGTGTATGGCACCTCTCCCCTCTCTCTCTTCCTCTTGCTCTGGCCATGTAAGACAAGTCTGCTTCCCCTTTGCCTTCCACCAGGATTGTAAAATCTCCCTGAGGCCTCCTCAGAAGCAGATGTTGCCATGTTTCCTGTATAGTCTGTGGAATCATGAACAAATTAAACTTGTTTTCTTTATATATTACTGAATCTCAGGCATTTGGCAGTGTGAGAAGTGACTAATGCAAGCTGGATTGCCATGCTCTTGCCTGCTCCGGCATCCTATGACTCAGCTTTAATAGCAATATTTCAAATCTATGCTGCCTAGTCCTTGTGGTACGGACTCATTTAGCTTTGTGCTTTGCCCCTTCAACGCCACCTCTTTGTAAGGCTGACACTGGAGTCATATTTTCTGTCCTGGAGGATGAGTCAAAATCCAAATTCTAGAGAATTCTTGTCTCACTTTACATGACTAGGAGCTCCAAAACTTGGTAATATGGCCCAAACAGAATAACAAACATAGACAAGCCTGTAAAAAAATCTTTTGTTTTGGTTATCATTTTAAAAACATATAGATTAACTATGAATTTGCAAAAGTGGCATGTCTGTCTTTCCCATAACTATGTTCTGTCAGTTTTCAATGAAGAAGAGTAAGATTTTCAAAACTACTGAACTTAAAAAATGTGGTAAGTTGGGCTATTTTCACATTTTCTTCAGAATCCACTGACAGCAGAGATATTATTAATTCATCATGTGAAATGAAAGTTTTGGCAAAAATAAAATCCATGAAACTTTAGAAAACAAATGCTAAAGTTTATTCAGAATATTATACCTAAAAAGATAAAGATTTGACACTAGCTTAGCTATTTGAAATTAAAAATAAAACCAACCTTAAATCTATGCTGCTTAGTCCTTTTTCTGGCCCAGTATTATTACCATCTTCAAGATATCTTACTTTTGATGACTTGTGTCTAGAGTGAAGACAGAGCACCAGTTTTTCCTAGAAATCTGCTTCTGTATCTGACTCTTCCTCTGCTCTGTGCTTTAGCACCACCTGCCTTGCTACCTGAGGTCTAATATACATTGGAACAAACTCATTCATTTTCCTTGTCATGTTACATTCAGTCATTTCTATTGTCAGCATCCTGTTAGAATTTATAAAATCCTCTCTTTTTTCACCAAAAACTCTAGTTGTCACTTTGATTAGCACAAAACTCTGTTGCCATAATCTCTATTTTATTGGCTTCCCAGTGTACATTTGTTCTTTCTCCAATAGTTTGTGTATGACTTTCAGATAATTTGAAATGCCTTCTGCTCTCAATATGGCCATTTACTTACTGAACATATCCAACTTCCAAAAGAAAACCCCCACATGGTTTAAATTTCTCTATTCCATCATTTTAAAAGAAACTTTTAGTATTAAAGATTTGTATTGTCTGTATACACATATTATATATGTCAACACAATGTATGCACAAATAATTATGTATTTGCATAATATTTATACAAATATATAATATGTATACATGTTTGTGTTGTATATCTGTATCTGTCTAGACACACATATATGGGAAATTACCCATAAGTATTCAGATCAATGCATTTTCATAAACTGAATACACTTGAGTAACATTTGAGTTCCCTGATTAAAGAATAAAACATATCTGCCATACCTTTTAACACTTTGTACTAAGGTAAAGACATTATTCAGAATGCTCTTTGTTACCATGTTGCTATGCTCATCAGTCAGAATGGGCTAGGTCATGCTGCAGTAATAAACAATGCCAGTCTTCAAAGCCCTGTTTATTGCATTCTTACTGTATATTAAATATTGTGTTTAGCACTATAAGTCATACAGCTTAAATAAGAGATGTGAATTTGACTCAAGTGGTATAAAATCACATTAAAGATATGTAAGGTTTTTGCTGAAGAGGCTGTTTTTCCCAATTTGTTTGAACTATACTACCAAAATGGCATTTAAGGCTTATACGACAGGTTTCAGCCCACCCTTGAAGTAACTCTTTTATGTCTTCAGGATTTCAAGATTGTTGGAAATCATTTCCATTATGTCCTAAAACTTTTTGTGTTTCATATTTAAAATTTTTTTGCCAAACCTCAATGATAATAATTTGCTTCTATGTTTTCTGGAAATTGTATAGATTTAGATTTTACAATTGTATCTGTGATTTATTCTGTGTTTAATTTATGCTATCAGACATTAATCAAACATTTTATGTTTATATGGATATTTAATTGTTCTAGTACTATTTGTAGCAAAGATGTATAATTTCCCACTGAATTTCTTTTTACGTGTTGTCAAAAATCAACTGTCCATATACATTTGGGTCTATTTCTGAACTCTATTCTCTTTTATTTTTAAATCTGTCTATCTTTATGCTCAAGTCACAACTTTGTAATTATTATAGTTTTATAATAAATATTGAAACTAGGTAGTGATAGTCCACCAATTTTTTTCTTTTGGCAAGATTTTTGATTTTTGTAGGTACTTTGCATTTCCATGTGACTATTAGAATCAGTTTGTCAATTTCTGAAAAAAAATCCTGTAGTGATTTTAATTGGGATTAAGTAGGGGAAAATTGATATCTTAACAATTTTAAATCTTCTGAAATATATGTCTTCATTTACGTGAGTCTCTAGTTTATGTCTACCATGTTTTCTCATAGTCACATTACTGATTTAGTCAGGTTTATGTCTAAGTATTTCATTATTTTTGATTCTGATAAAAATGGTATATTTGTAAAGGGCATACAAATAGGAAGAGAGGAAGTCAAACATCCCTGTTTGCAGATTACATTATGCCATATTTAGAAAACCCCATAATCTCATCCCAAAAGCTTCTTAAGCTGAGAAATAACTACAGCAAAGTCTCAGGATACATCATCATGGTGCAAAAGTCACTAGCATTCCTGTACACTAGCAACAGTCAAGCTGAGAACCAAATCAGGAATGAACTCCAATTCACAATTGCCACAAAAAGAATAAAATAGGAATACAGATTACTAGAGAAGTGAAAGATCTCTATAAGGAGAACTACAGAACCCTGCTTAATCAGATACGACAGAAACAAATGGAGTAACATTCCATGCTCATGGATAGGAAGAATCAATATGGTTAAAATGGCCATACTGCCTAAAGCAGAAAACTATTTTAAAATTCATATGGATACCAAACAGAGCCCAAATAGCCAAGGGAATCCTAAGCAAAAAGAACAAAGCTGGAGGCATCAGGCTACTTGACTTAAAACTATACTACAGAGCTATAGTAACCAAGACAGCATGGTACAGGCACAAAACCAGACACATAGACCAATAGTACAAAATAGAGAACTCAGAAATAAGACAACATACCTCCAACTATCTCATCTTTCACAAATCTGAGAAAAACAAGCAATGGGGAAGGGATTCCCTATTCAATAAATGGTGCTGGAATCATTGACTAGCCATATATAGAAGATTGAAAATGGATCCCTTCCTTACACCATATGTATAAATTAATTCAAGATGGATTAAAGACTTAAATGTAAAACCCAAAAGAATAAAAGCCCTGGAAGACAACCTAGGTAACACCATTCAGGAGATAGGCACAGTCAAAGAATTCATGATTAAGATGCCAAAAGCAATATCAATGAAAGCAAAATTTGACAAATGGGATCTAACTTAACTAAAGAGCTTCTGCACAGAAAAAGAAACTAACAGAATAAACAGACAAACTAAAGAATGGGAGAAAATTTTTGCAAACTATACATCTGACAAAGGTCTAATATCCAGCATCTGTAAGAAACTTAAACAACTTTACAAGTAAAAGAACAACTGCATAAAAAATTAGACAAAGGACATTACCAGACACTTTTTAAAAGAAGATGTTGATGTGGTTTGGATCTCTGTTCCCAGTCAAATCTCATCTCAAATTATAATCCCCACATGTTGAGAGAGGGACCTGGTGGGAGGTGGTTGGATCATAGGGATAGTTTCCCTCACGCTGTTCTCATGATGGTGGGACAGTTCTTGTGAGATATGATGGCTTGGAAGTGGAATTTTCCTCTCTCTCTCTCTCTCTTTCCCGCTCTGTCTCTCTTTTTCCTGCCACTTTGTGAAGATGGTGCTTGCTTCTCGTTTGCCTTCTGCCATGATTGTAAGGTTCCTGACACCTCCCCAGCTATGTAGAATTGCGAGTTAAGTAAACCTTCTTTCTTCATAAATTACCCAGTCTCAAGTAGTATCTTTATAGCAGTGTGAGAACAGAATAATACAGAAAATACATGTGGCCAACGATTGTATGAAAACGAGCTCAACATCACTGATCATTACAGAAATGCAAATCAAAATCACAATGAGATACCATCTAACACCAGTCAGAATGCTGTTATTAAAAAGTAAAAAAAAAAAAAAAAAAAAAAAAAAACAGATGCTGGTGAGGTTGTGGAGAAAAAGGAACGCTTATATGCTGTTGGTGGGAGTGTAAATTAGTTTAGCTGTTGTAGAAGACAGTGTGGTGATTCCTCAAAGACATAGAGACAGAAATCATTCAACACAGTGGAGTATATACCCAAAAGAATATGAATCACTCTGTTATAAAGACCCAGGCACACATATGTCCATTGCAGCCCTATTCACAATAGCAAAGACATGGAATCAACCTAAATGTCCATCAATGATAGACTTGATAAAGAAAATGTGGCACATATACTCCATGAGCTACTATGCATCCATAAGAAAGAATGAGATCATGTCCACTGCGTGGACATGGATAGAGCAGGAGGTCATGATCCTTGGCAAACTAACACGGAACAGAAAAGCAAATACTGTATGTTCTCACTCGTAAGTGGGAGCTAAATGGTGAGAACACATGGACACATACAGGGGAACAACACACACTGCGGCTTATCCGAGTGTGCAGGGTGGAAGGAGGGAAAAGGATCAGAAACAATAATTGATAAGCTTAACACCTAGGTGATGAAATAATCTATACAACAAACTCCCATAACACCAGTTCACCTATGTAGCAAACCTACACATGTATCCCTGACCTTAAAACAAAAGTTAAGAAAATAAAGAGTGTGATTCAAAATACGTGATATTTTCAAAAATTTCAAATCCTTTTTGGTTGTATTATTTAAGCAGGTGATTTAGAGTTCCTAGTACATATCTTAACTTATCACACAGTCAGATCATATTATACTACTCAGATTGTATACAGATCTTAGAGCCATACATTTCCATTTCTATCTCTTTCCACTACCTGCCTTCTCAGACAAAACAAAGGAAAACAAAGCAAACACAAAAATCAAGCAAATCCTTACTTTTTTGGTAGAGTACTTGACTTTCATTCATTGATGGTGGTTCTGAACTTCTCACCTCAATAACTATAAAAGAATAAATTTGTGTTGTTTTAAGCCATAACATTTGGAGTAATTTATTAAAGCAGTAATAGGAAGCTAATACACTTCTCAAATTTCAGGGATCATTATCTTTTGTTGGCTAATGACTTAAAAAACAATTATATTATATATTGTGTTTGTTTCCTTTTGGCTATTCCAGGTTGGAGGACAAATCTGATCTCTGTTACTCCATCTGAACTGAAACTAAAAATCCTAATATGATTTTTTTTTAAATTGAGGGAACTGTAAATAAACAATTATTTAATTTCCTTAAGACTCATGCATGGAGTTTCTTGTTTTATGGATCAAAGTTATTATTCTTCAGTGTATAAACTTTATGCAATTGATGACTTGCAGGTAGGAAGCATGAGTGGTGTAAAGATGGTGTCTCCTCTTAATAGTAAAAAAGAAAGTAATTTATACTGCTGTTTGGTGAAGGTAGCACAGCATGGTGTTTAGAAAAAGAGCTTTGCAGTTAGATCTCAGTTTATTTTTTATTTTACTCCTTTCTACTTTGTAATTGAGGCAAAGTGTTATCTACTCAGAGCCTTGATTTTGTTATCTACAAGACAAAGGTAATGTTCTGATGAGTATTGCAAAAAATACGTTTTTTGATTTATTATCTCTTCTAATGAAAGAGTGAAACTTTGGACAATGCAGGAATTCTAGGACCCGTCTACTATTTCCTCTTAAAAAGTGGTTAGAGTTGGGGAAGAAGGGTTTAGATGCTTGGTTAGTAGCTAGGGGCTTTTGGATAAAAAGTGGAGTGCTAAGGAAGCAATTGTAAATTTCCATATGGTAAGTGATATTTTTATAGTTAAAGCTGAGACTTGAACTGTTTGTAAGAATTTTTCAAATTGAGATTGTCCTTTAGTCTTAAGAGTGAGCTAAAAGTGAGCCAAAACTGAGAGCCAAAATTCTTTTGTTCCAAGGAAAATACTTTGAATGATCTGGTTAATTAACTTCAAAGTAAATCCCAAAACATTTGGTCTGATTCAGCCCCCTGATGGAGCCACCCTCTCCCAAGTGAGCTCTAGGCATTACATAAAAGGAAAACAGCACTTACTGAATGCCTACCATTTACAATTTTAGCCCTTAAACCACATGACTTCACAAACCCCACAACTTTCATCATGGGTGTTCTTCTCCCATTCTCTGACTCAGCTCTACCCACTTGCCACTTCTCCACTGCTTTTTATCTTGTTTGCCTCTGTCATTCCACACATGTTGATTTTTGATAACTGCCTGCCTATATCTGGTCCAGGGACTTCTGTTTGTTAGAACCTTCCTGAACCCAAGGAACAAAATTACATTACAGAATAAAATAAACTGAAATTTTATGTTATATAACTCTTCTAAGGTATAACATTTTTTATATTATACTTTATATTATCCTGACCTAGAGGTAGGCTACCCAGTTTGAAACCTTGCCCACTATTTCCTAACTGTGTCTTTATGGGAAATCTGCTTAATTTTTCTTAGCCTTAGCTCCCTTATACATAAACAGAGACAATAATGGTACCTCCTTCATTAGGTACCTATAAGAATTAAATGACTAATATGCGTAAAAGCACTTAAAACTGTGGTTCATGAAAAGCACAAGATAAATTAATAATCATTCGTATTTCAAAATGTATGAAAATATATTATGATAATTAATGACTACTAATGATGTTATTCTACTGATAAATATATTAATTACCTGGTTTTTATAACATTGCCAGTTAATATTTAAAATACTTCCTTTCTGTATTTTAAAATACTTCCTTCCTGTATTTTAAAACACTTCCTTCCTGTATTTTAAAATACTTCCTTCCTGTAAGTATTTTAAAATAATTCCTTCCTGTAATATTTAAAATACTTACTGTGCCTCCTAAATAACATATACTAAGGGAAACATGATGATTTCATCCCATTGATTATTTCACTTATATATATTCCACATTATAACTTGGCTACCAAATATATATCCGTTAGGAAATAAAGGCAAAGTTGGAAACCTTCTGCTGATTTAAAAATACACAAAAGACCCAAATTTTGGATTATTTCTTTTCTCTCTAGAAAGCCTATGTATTTTGCTAATATAATCTTATGTTTTGGTACACCATCAGAGGCATCAGAATTATACACCTAGCAATTGTTACTGAACTGCTTTTGCAAACTCAATGCCCTATTTTACAGAGAGGAAAGGAATCAGGTAACTCACAGCTTTGCAGACATTGTTTTACATTGTTTAATCTATTAGGGCAGAAGTTAGTGGGGAGGAGGAAATGAGGAGCTGTTATTTGACAGCTTTAATATTTCAGTTGTGCAAGATGAATACCTTCTAGAGATCTGCTGTACAACATTGTGCCTATGTTTAATAATACTGTATTGTACACTTAAAATTTGTCAAGAAGGTTGATCTCATGTTACATGTTCTTACCACAATAGGCTATGTAAAGAGTGTGGATTGCTTATTTGTAAATGAATATCCCAAGGATGATCTAGACTTGTTTATAATATAATATGTCTTCAAATCATTTAGGGAGCTTGTGAAAGTACAGATTCTGAATCTGGTCTTCAGTGTGGCCTGAAGATTCTGCAACTATAGCAAGGTCCCACGTGGCCTGTCAATGCTGCTGTTTCCTGAACCACACTATGAGCAGCAAGGTTGTAAGAAAAGAGGGACTGCAGCAAGGATAGGCTAAAAACTAAAGCACATTAGCTATTTTGAGGTTCACTATTGGTCCCCAAGTACGTCTTCTGCACAAACTTGAGATGAACATATTTTGTGGTTTTGAGATTCTTAATAAATTGTTATTACTAAATTGTGCCTCCTAGATAACATGTACTAAGGGAAACATGATGATTTCATCCCATTGATTATTTCACTTACATATATTCCACATTAGAACTTGGCTACCAAATATATATTCATTAGGAAATAAAGACCAAGTTGGAAATCTTCTGCTGATTTATGTGTGGTCATAACATAAACATAATGAGTTGAAAATCTGATCATTTAAAAAATCATTAAAATAATTAAGTTGCCTATAGAATACCAAAAGTTTATGCCCTACTTCTTCCCTAAACCCTTGTCAAAATAGTTACAATCAGCAGATCTATGGACATAGATAATAATATGTTCATACACATATTGCCTTAAAAAAACAAATAAACAAATATTGGCAGAGGAAATATCTGAATCCAAGGCAAATTTCTGAAAATTTAAATACAATAGCAATGAGTAGAGGACAGCAAACCATTAATATTGGAACATGTATTGTAAGGTAAAATATTTTAAAGAAAGATGAATACTTTTTAATTAATGTTTATTTTTAATGGAAAACATATAAAGGTATCATAATATTCTATAGAAGAAAATCAAATAAATGTTACTGTGTAGTTTAATTCCAAGAAAAATTACTTTTGAAAATTTAATTCTCTCATCTCTTTAAAGAATAGTTAGAATAGTTTGTTATTTACCTCATGTGTGCAAGCATTCTACTTCTGAGAGATCTTGTTTGTTTTCTGTTTTGTTTTGGGTTTTGGTTTTTTTTTTTAGACATAGTCTGGCTCTGTCACCAGGCTGGAGTGCAGTGGTGTGATCTTGGCGCACTATTCTCTTGCCTCAGCCTCCAGAGTAGCTGGGATTACAGGCGCCCGCCACCACGCCCAGCTACTTTTTCTATTTTTAGTAGAGACAGGGTTTCACCATGTTGGCCAGAATGTTCTTGATCTCCTGACCTCATGCACCGCCCGCCTCGGCCTCCTAAAGTGCTGGGATTACAGGCGTGAGTCACCGCACCCGGTGGAGATCTTGTTTTAATCCAGCTCACATTGGTCTAGGCATCTACTGCTCTTCAGTGTCTATTATGCTTGAAAGTTAAGATACTGTTTCCTAAATGAAACATTGGCTGCCATTCACAATGCTATGCACTAATACAGATTTATTTTTCATAAAGGATTTGTGCCCAAATAAAACAATATTAGATAGCTTTGCTTCTTCAAAAAGGCGCTTTGCTTTTCCCACAATTTCCTTTAATTTCTTTGATTGTTATTACTAATTACTGGAGAATTTTACATTTGGACTCCACTACCTTATAAAGCTGTTATCTCTTGAAGTGTTTAGGACAAGGTTGAATGTTACCATGGAAATCACTGTGCTACTACACATTTTACATTCTGATTTTGATGTAGTATTAAGATGATTACGGATTATAGTTGTTCAAGTTTTAAAGATTTAGTAATAAGATGACAAGGAATAAAATTTTAAACATTTAAAGGTTAACAGATTTATGTTACTATGTGAACATATTCAGTGTTCTTTTTCTCTGTTATGAATATATTCATTAGGGGGAATAATACAGTTTAATAACCTTTAAATATATGAAGCTATCATTTTATTACCAATTAAGTAAAAAATGATTCCTTCAATGAGCAAAGATTTGTTTTATTATCCTTATAAATGGAATTAATTAGGTCCAATAAGTATAAAGTCACTTGCCATCTTAATAAAATCCATTCTTGATTGTACCAAACCAGCCACTTTCCAGATACCTCTAATTCATTTAGTGTGCATTCATTTAGCTTCTATCAAGTGCTTGAAAGATACAAGTGACTACAATGGGTGCGATTTCTCCATATTTTATTTATTTACAAGTTAGCGATCTGGTTAAGAGGATACAGAGTAGGAACCGGTCATTGCTGTGCTTATTTCATTAAAATGATGTATTTTGGCTTCAAAAAGAAAGATACTATCAACATCAAAATAGCAGAAATCCTAGCGAGTGAGGCAAATTCTAGCTGTTAGATATTAGATTGCTTTCCCATATGTTATTTTTGGAGTGATGAAAGGCTTTTTAATAGCTCTTTACAGAACCATTGTTTTGACTTGCTTCATTATTTCATTCAGCCTGCTAAAACATCACATCCTAAGAGAAGATCTGAACACGCTATGTAAAATAATAGCTCCTAACCCTCAGTACTTATTCCGCTGTAATTTCTTTTTTTCAGAGCACCAGTTATCACTTGGGATTGTATATCCTTTATTTAAAAACTGAGATATAGTTGTGATATTCTAATGCACTCACTAGGGTATAATTTTCATGAAGGCAGGAGCCTGACTTACTTTACTCATTGCTGATCCTAGCATCTCGAGCAATACCTCGTATAGCATGTGCCCAGCAGAAATGTTTTCTTGGGTGCATAAAGGAACACATTACCTACTGTGAGCACTGCCCAAGGGCAAAGCATGCAGATAACATATTTGATACCAACTGTTTCACTGATTCAGAGTAGTCAGTTGTTTTTGAAAACACACCAAAGTAGGGAAGGGGCAAGTCAACTGCTTGAAACACAGATGGGCTCGCCTTATCCTCAGGAGTCTGTCTTTATATTTAATTTCTTGATTTCTAACTTTTCTTTGCTTTATATATTTTTCCTTACACACTACTATGTTCTTTGTAATTCAAAATGAATTGATAAATAGTATGAGAGATAAAAATCAAAATAAATGAATCTTTATTGTACAACTGCTACAATTTTCACAAATGGCTAATAAGAAGTGAGAGAAACAGATAAGAGAACTTGGGCAGGGAGCCTTTAGTTGTTATTTCTTCACACAATATGTAACATTTGGGAAACAGATTTAGTAATTTGTCTTGTTTATATTGAAATAATTGTTGCCACAAACAGATGAACTTCAGATGAACTTTAGTTTTAAATATTATTTAACATGTCTTGAAAGAGACTGTTTTTTTTGGTACAGTGTCCTTGCTGTGCAAATGGAAACGCATAAAAATTCTACTAGGACAAAGGATAAATTCCAAAGGAAAAACAAATTGAAGTACAGAACGATCTTCTTGGATTTGTTTTTCTTTATTTACGTTTCCGTCCATACACCATGCCATTGCTCATACGCCTCTGGGCACTGCTAGAAATGATCAGGACAATATTAACAATTGATCTTCCACATCTAACTCAGGATAAAAGCCAAACTAAATCAATACTTTCACCATTGTACAACACTTTGCTGTAATTTACTTCGAGGGTAATTTACTGCGTATGTACATGAATGATCAAGAATTTTATCCCCAAGAGTGTCTTCAACTCAGCCTTAAGGCACTGTTGCAAAAATGTCATTCTACTCACTATCATATTTTATCTGCCCCGAGCAGCTATAATTTTGGATCTACTAAATACAATTAATTTCTGCACATTTCAGAGAAGGGAATGTGGTTCCACAGGTGTCATTTGTATTTCTATACTAACTCATAAACTTAGGATATTGTATTAGGTTTACAGAAAACGCAGCGTGAGAAAATCACTTTACAATCAGTGGGAGATTCCCAGGGGGTAGATTATTTCCTAGGAATAAATGTGTGATTGTGTGAGAGAGATAGGATCAGGGCTGAAAACTCACTTGTTCATTTCACTATGCCTCAGCTAAATGACTAAGCAGTGTGGTGAAAATATGGAAAGAGGGATTCCATTAAGACAGTCTCCAGGGGGTTTTGACAAAGAATCTTGTGATTACATGACGGGCTCATCCATGCCCTGTCGTTTTGACCTGAATTGGCCATTCAAGGACAGATCTTAATTTTTCTTGGTTGTTAGAGTAATAATAATGGACCTTGCTCTTTACAAAATGCAAATAGAAACATAACGTTTAAACCAAAGTGGAAACGTCACAAATCCTAATTTTCTATTTAAAACTAATTTTTCTTTTTTACAGAATGAACCCAAATTCTAAAGCTGCATCAAAAACATGAGTGCTGTTTATGACAAGGTCCCAAGTGGATGGGACAAGGAACTATTAGCCATGAATGGTTCTTATTCTACCTCAGACTAGTTAAGTAACATTAAGCAAGTCACTGGACATCCCAATGTTTGCAGAGTCGTCCTGGTGCGTAAAATGGAGATGTTCCCTATCCTAAAGCACAGTTAAAGTGCTAAAGTGATAAAATGGTATTGTGGATACAAAAGGGTTTGCCAGTGTTTTGCAAATAAAACTATGAATAAAGATGTGATCTACATTTTTATCCAGTTTATTAGACAATTTACGGAAAATGTTAAGATGGAGAATAAATGAACTATAGCTTGGAAACAGGTTGAACAATCAATTCTTACAAAATAACTACTATAAGCTCAACCAAACTTTGGTCAGTTTGGTCATTTACTATTATTGTGTGATTTTTTTGTTTTGCTAAATATAGATAGATCTCCCATATTACAGATGTGTGGAAGCTTATGCTGTTAACTCCTAAACTTACTACCAAGTAGTAATAAATACAAATCTCAAATTCATTCTACCATATACAACAAATAAACACTTAAATAGAGCACACACGAACTTTTAAGAAGCCTCAGCTTGCTAAACTTTTAGGAATTTTTGATTGTATCTTTCTTAAAGCATCATCAAGATACATGCAACAATATTCTAACAAAATTTGGTTTATGAATGAGGTCATACAATCTGCCTGTAACTTTTCTGGACAGAGGATCTATCAGACCACTAAACTTTAAATGCTATACCTTCTTCATACAAATAAGGAAGTATCTGTACAATATTTATTACTGTTTCACATATTTTAATTTCATCCTACCAGTGAATATCATCTCTGATACCAGTATCAGAACAAAGGTTCTGTTGGAAGCTGGATCAGAGATAAAGGTAATTGAAACAGTAGCATCTCTGAATATGGGTTTAATACTTGAATATTTCAAACGAAAACCAAGCACCCCTGAAGAGCTATTTCTGACTGAAGTTCCTCAGATTAGTAATTACCAATAGGATGTAGATGAAAACAAATTTACACTTACTTGTCATTTTGCCTATTCAGAAAGATATTAAAGTAAATTGCTGGCAATATAAGAGCCCTATGTGCAAATTTATCAGTATATTTCTCGACTTCTTGGTTCTAATCAGAATATGGCTCAGTCACCAAGTTCTAATATGGTCAGTTATTCTATGATGCTTGTTTAGAAGATGCAAATTTATTCCAATGTGTATGATATGCTAGGGAAAAATTTGAGTGTAACATTAATTTTGCATTCATTTATGGGCAATTTCATCCCTGAGAAACTCTAAGTGAATACGGGAAACTGTCCCCAGGTGAACTAAGCCTGGTAGGATACACGAACTACACACATGTAACACACTCCTTAGTTCATCACAGCATGTGTGATGAGCCACACATGTACACATGTGGTATGTAACTTTCAGGTAACACTTCCACCACCTCCTGATAAGCACATTTTCTTTTCAAATAAAATGCCATATTAATTGCAGGATTTATGTATTTCTTAACCATGTAACATGTAAAATTTTGCTACTTTTTTTGGTTGCTATCATTTCTTAAATGTGTTACTGTTGAAGTTTTCAAGTGTTATTCGTGACCAAATTTTCCATGGTTGGTTTGATTTTGTTTAGCATAGTGATTCCAAAGAACATATGAGATTTAATTGCAGAACTGGTTGTATTTACAATGAAACTCCCCACATAGTGTTTTCAGATGTCTGCAGTACTGGCTAGAAGCACAAACAGCACATAGGCTACTTTGTGTAGAGTCTATGTATCTCTATAACTACCTTTGCTTATTTTCATAAAGAGTGGTGATTGGCCTAGGTACAACTGGGTAAAGTGTGTTGAAAGTAGATAAAGCTATATCAGTGTGTTTCTAGATAAGCCATGGGGTTATCTGGGGAAAAAAATAAGATGAGTTGGCTTTTAAAATTTTACTTGGACTTTCCATTGATTGTTGGATTTATTTTCTCTCAGTCTTCATGTCTCAGAGTTTATACAATAAACTCTCGATATTAGTTGAGTAAATATACAAATATATAAACTGTATAGATACCTTCAAAAGAATAACTAGAAATTCCCCCCTACTAGGGATATAGAGGCAGCATGGTCTGATGATGGTCAGCATGGTCTAATGATGACATCTACCAGGCACCAGTTGATATGAATCAACCAAAGCCATAGCACCCCTTGTTCAGTCAATAGAGACTCTGGCTACTCATTTGTTGAAAACAGAACATGGGGTTAACTTTTTACTCTCACTAAAAGACTGTGTGTTGACCCTAGACAAAGTAACAATTTTATCGTCAGGTTATCTCAGTTAAGAGAAATATTTTAAAATCATTTTCTCTTTCTTTCTTATATATATACTCACAGGACCAGAAAAACTAATAATTTTAACAAATACAACCTGAACTAATGTTAAACAAAATGTATAGAATCTGAAGATTTGTGGCAAGTTTTAATTTACCAAATAATAGCGATATAAGTGAATTTCACTGCTACATTCAAGTCCATCAACCCAAAGAGCATCTCACATTCACGGGTTCTCAGTATGATTAGATCCGAGTGGGAATAACAGGAGACTTTCAATATTTTCTAGTCAATCAATTGCATTGTTTCAATGATATTTCTTTGGACTATGTATGGGTTATTGCCTCGAGTCTTTGTGCCCATAGCCATGGAGCATTTGTAATATTATTCAAAATAAGGTTTACAGTGATATTCATTTCTAAGTAAAAGAGAATCCTGTTAAATAGAAGCCACACAATTAGAAAGCTTTGTCAGAATTTTCCCACATGTATGTATGGACCTTAATTATTTCTGTTTGAAAGATGAACCTGAGATTCTGTCAAATCCTAAATTGCCTATTGAATTATCAGTGTGAATTTGGAATAATCAGTATATTCATATTCTACTGAATGCACATAATTTGAAAATATGTTTTACATGGATTATTTATATCAATGCTGAAGCAGATCATTCAGTGAAGCAGAGCTATTTGGAATAGAAACTCTCACAGCTTTAAGTCATTCAGACCTGAGTTAAAATCTTAGGATTTTCCACTAGTTATACTAGGTATTCCACTGTTATCTCATTTTACTGTTATAAGCCTCTGGTTATTCATATAGAAATGGTACACTCATGTTTACTTTACATGGTGATTATAAAATTAAGTGAGATAACACTATATCAAATACCTGATGTATTTCTTCTCAGTGCAAAGTTTTGGTTTTCAGTCTCTTATTCCTCCCCTTCATTCTCTGACAATTTCAGTTTTAAATGACATTTTATGGCATATGTAATTCAGTAACTGATTTATAAAAATATTATTTTGTCAGGGTTTTGAAAGAATTGATACTATCTTCTAAGCTATGTGTAAAAAAAATAAACAGGGTGGTAACTTTCTTCACTCTAACTTGATAATGTTAGTAATATAGAATATAGGCTTCAATAACTCTTCTAATTCAAATACAGCCACAAAACGCCCATCAAAGCTCATCCTGCTTTTGGTATAACAATGGCTAGCATCAGAAAATTTTCCACAAGATCAGCAGAATTATACAGCTTCCTCCAATGGAACAAAAGCTTTATGTGGTTGATCATTCAGTAATTGTCCAGTGAAATTTGTAAATAATGAAATTCACTAGAGGAGTTGAGAAGTCATCCTCATTTGGTTCTTATAATCAGTTTTGTTTCTTCTTTTCTACATGTTGGCAACAATGTTTTGGGACATCAGAACTAGATTTCTGTGATTGATGTTTGTGTAGTGTCACCCATGGGATGTTTGAACATTTTACTGGGGAATAGTGGGCCTACTTTAAAATCTGGTTGATAGGTTTGCTTATGGAACACGTGAAAATAAAATAATTACATGGATCACATGGTCCATGTGTAAATGATATGAAAGAAGATTCTGTGGTTCATACTAAAAGCATCAAGTTTGCAAAAATCTTAAAATCACAAACTCAACTTCTTAGAACAGTATTTTTTCCTTGAGGGTTTTTCTTTTCTTTTCTTTTTTTTTTTTTTTGTGAGAAGGCACCAGAATAAGCAAGATTCCTTGCTTTCTTTTCCTTTATTTAAATTGGAAGAAGTAATGACATATTTATTAGCATATGTTCCTGTCAGTCATGTGGAAGACATAACATAAGCAAATTCTAGTCTCATTTTCCTACAATTAGATATAATGAATCATGATAGTCTTTTTGATCAACTACACAGATTAGGTAACTTAATCTTAAAAATTTCATGAAGCCAGCTGTGTGAGTCCAATGTCTCTCACCTTCAACTTATTACCAAAACTCGGTGTATTTAAATTACTTTACATAGATATGCTTAATAATTCGAAACTATGTACCATATTGTAGAGAATTTGAAACATTTCCTGAATTAATTAAGAAAGCTTCTTAAATTGTTTCAAGTTAATTTTTCAGTCCTCAGATATCCAGAAAATTTCTTTAAATTTACTTTGCAAACTCAAAATACTTCATGGACTCAAAATCTGGGGTTGAGGGATTTTCCAAAGAAGTGTGTCCTTGGAGAATTGTCCAGTCTTTGAGTGGAGATTCCTAGGATGACAAACCTTTGAAGTAAGGATCAACTACAAATAGATGGGTTCTCACAAGGATAAACTCAGGTTTGAAAAATCTCAAATTGATTGGATTAAGGTGTTCTGAGATTGCTAGTGTCCATAGCACAGTTACTTATCAAAGGTAAATATAAGTACTCTTTTATGAAGAAAATGTCATTATCTTAAATCATTCTTATAATTTATGTGTAATATCTAGTGTCCAATTAAAAATAAGACATTTAGGGAGGCAATGCTACAGTACTGAAAAGCAAGAGGAATAATAGATAATAAAAGGAGACCTAGAGAGGACCTGGGTAATGGGAGAAATTCAGAGAAAATAATATAAATGATTACAGAAATTGAGATGGAGAAAATATTTTAAGAAATATATAAAAATTCTTGAGGAATACAAATGGAAAATATACTGTAACCCAACTTAAGAATTAAGTCAGTGTGTTTAATAATAAATTAGTTACAGGTAAAGAAAGTTGGTGAACAGGGAAATATATCTCAAGTGAACATTGAGACTGATATTTGAAAAGACTAAAAAAAAAATAAAATAACAAACCACACAAAAGTTTAAAGTAAGCATATGGATAAGATGATAATATATAGTTATGCTATTTAATGACAAGAATATGATCTGAGAAATTTGTTTTTAGGTGATTACTTCACTGTGAGAACATCATAGAGTGTACTTACACAAACCTGGGTGGTATAGCCTAGTACACAGCTAGACTACTTAGTATAGACTATTGCACCTAGACTACAAAGCTGTATGGAATGTTACTGAACTAAATATTATAATAGGGCATTATAATCTTATGAAACTACTAGCATATACATGATCTGCTCTTGACAGAAATGTCATTATGTGGTGCACAGCCACAATTAATTTCTAAACTGGAAGGTTTGAGAGTAAAATTTGGTCACCAAATTAGTTCAATAAATATTTATAAACTTTGGTCAGTAAAACCAAGATACATTGTCATTCTATACATAGCGTACAGATAAAAGGCCAAATATAAAGTGTATTTAAAGTCACAGAATGGGAAAATTAAGAAAATGGAGTGAATAAGTATTTGCAGAGATAACAGTATAGAATTTTCCAAAATTAATGAAATACATCAAGTCAAAATTTCACCAAGCCCTATGAAGCCCTTCAAAATCTGTCCAAACTCAAATTCACTTTTGGTATGAAAGATTAGGCTTCTAACAAATAAATCATCCAAATATATAACCATTTACTCTAAAATATAAAAACAACTGTCTCAGTGAACTACAGCAGGAGAACTTTGCTAAAAGTGCCCAATGCGGTGTGAGTTTTGCATTTCCTGGCTAAACTCTGCCATCTTCTAGGCTAGGGGATTCAAAAGAAGGAGACTTAGACATAGGGTCACAGGACAGCACAGAGGGAGCCCCAGAAAGAAGTCAGAGAGAGTACATGCCCAGTTTAGTGTAAAATCTCTGCCATTGTATCTCCCTGACTTATGAACTGCTCACGTGCAGAGTAGATGAAAAGCATTCTAAACTGTGATCCAAACTGCTACACACTTCAGATGTGACAAATTTGCAGTTTGAGCATTACCAAGTTAATTTTCAACCCAAACAAAAACAGTCTTTGAAACTATGTAATGGAACCCAGAGCAATATAAAAGTACTCTTCCCAAGGTCATGAGAAGTGAACGGCACCCAGATGATGCTGGAGTCACCCTCCTCACTCATTCCTAGGCTGCTGCTGCAATGGGGGTTGTGCCTGCCACACCTGTCTATTCTTCAGATTTCCAATTGCTGAGGGGCTGGTGCTTACATCATTGATATTCACAATGTCTAGGATAAACATGCCAAATTATTCAACATAAAAAAATCATATTAAAAGGTAAAAATGAAAGAAACTATGACCATTTCAATAGATGAAGAAAAAGCAAAAGTGCTTTTGCGCATTGAAAAAATTCAGCATACATTCTTGATAAAACAAATCAGCAAATTAAGGAGTAGTAGAGAACTTCATTAACCTAATGAGTGGCATATATGGAAAAACCTTCAGGTGATATCATAAGCTGTGATTTAAAAAAAAAAAAGAAGTGCTTTCCCTCTAAGATTGAGAAAAAAGCATGAACGTCTTTTCTCTACAATTCTAACCTACATGGTACTGAAGTAATAAGTATTCCAACTGCACAACTTAAATAGATACACTATATTGTAAATAAATTATACCTCATATAGGCATATTTAAAAATCCACTTACATTTAATAGCCATCAAAGTCTGCAAGAAACTATGAAAGAATACTAAATCTTGGTAAATAATAGTAAAACTTCAATAAAACAAAGACAAAAAGGAAATCTTAAATGCAGCTTGAGAATATTATGAAGTTAACATTTTATGTCCTGCATTGTCCAATAAATGTTATCCATGGACTTGAATACGTCAAGAATCTGCACTGCAATCTCTAGAATAATTGTTATTCAAAATGCTGCAAGATTGCATTAAAAAAACTAATTGATGTAAAAATGTGGAATGAAAGCAATAATCAATTCAAAGATGTCAAGTAATGAAAAACAGAGGCATAGATTGAGACAAATTAAATGCTAATAGTTTATTATGCTAAATATCATAATTAAATGGCAAAACCAATGAAACTGGTTAAGAAACAGCAACTATATGCTACTTAGAAGAAACAAACTTAGAAAATTAAAATAGAATAATTGAAAAATATATGTCATGCAAATACAAAGAAAAGAAATCTAATAAAAATGTTTAAGCTGCAGATAAGATGAAACATCTTGTTAGCTAAAGAGTGACATTTTCCGGAAAACTTTTGTCATGACAGGAATATACAGCAATTCTAAATGGTAAGATCCATTAGTATAACTTCAAATATTGACAGCAACTGGAAAGAAAAAAGATAAATACAATATTATATTTAGAGATTTTCAAATAATTTTCTCAGTAACAGAGCAAGTTGACTGAAAATTAGAAGCATGTACGAGAGTTTAACAAAAACTAAGTCAACAAACATGGTCTAATTATCATATAAACAACATTGCACCCACCAAATGAGGAATAAAGATCTCTTTAAATTGCTCAAAGATAATTTACTGAAATTGAACATATGCTGATGCATAAAGCAAGGAAAAACAATTTCAAGTGAATAAAATCATAGAGTATGTTTCAGATACAGTGGAGTTAAGATGGAAATCATTAACAAAAGAAAAGGTAGAAATCTAACAAATAATTTGAATTCATAATATGCATTTCTTATAACTTATAGATTTAAAGCAAATATAGAAATGAGAATGTGTAAATATGATATATCAAAAGTTAAGAGATACATCTATATTTCACTGAAAGGAAACGTAGAGCCATACATGTGTACATTAAAAAGAACAAAGCAGGAACATTGATAATCCAAGACTGTACTAAAGGACATTAGAAAAATCACAGCAAATTATGCCTGACAATAGCAAAATATAGAAAGCTACACGGGAACAAACAGATATTTTTAAAGCAGCAAATAAACCTATAGGTAGAGGTGTAACTAAGTCAGAAGGTAGTTCTTTGCAAAGACCAATACAACTGACAAACACTTTGAACAGCTAGAAAGACTAATAAAGGAAGAGTAATAATTAAGCAATATAATAAATTTGAAAATATATAAACAAAGATATATTTAATTTTAGAGAAAAATAGCATGTATTATGAAAAACCTAGGTCAATAATTTTGATAATTTAAATGAAAAGGTCTAAAAAATAAACCTATCAAAACTCACATAAGAAAAAAATAAACCGTTAAGACTTTTGATATACACTCAGTATTAATCATCTATCACTCTGGCTCAGATTGCTTCACTGATAAATTGTATCACCTATTTAAGGACAGAATAACATCTCTCTTACATAAACTGTAAGAGTAAATAAGAAGACAGAAAATATTTCTCAACTTTTTAAATGAAGTCAGCATTACCTTGATACCAAAACTTGGCACAGTCATTGTATTAGTCTGTTCTCACACTGCTAATAAAGACATACTTGAGATTGGGTAATTTATAAGGGAAAGAGGTTTAACTGACTCACAGTTTAGCATGGCTGGGGAGGCCTCTTGAAACTTACAATCATGGCAGAATGGGAAGCAAACACATTCTTCTTCACATGATGGCAGGAAGGAGAAGAATGAGAGAAGAGCAGAGTGAAGGGGGGTAAAGCCCCTCACAAAACCATCAGATCTCAAGAGAATTCACTTACTATCATGAGAAGAACACAGGGGAACGGCCCTCATTATTCAATCACCTCTGAGGCGGTCGCTCTCCCAATATGTGGGGATTACAATTCAAGATAAGATTTGGGTGAGGACACAGAGCCGGACCATATCACTCATGATAATACAAGGAAAGTACAAGCCAATCTCATTTGTTAATTCAGGAGCAAAAACCCTAAACAAATATAAACCAACACAATTCAGCAGCAGAATTTACATCAATAACCAAGCAGGCCATATTTCAAGAATTCCAGAAAGGCTTCCTATTTAAAAATCAATCAATATTACTCAGAAAACTAAGGGAGTAATAATGTTAATACAATCATACTATTATCTCAAAATATTTAGAAATACATTTGATACAATCTGAAACACATTCATATGAAATTTTTGGAAACCTGAAAACTTTGGAAACCTTTATTATTATTAAATAATAATTTATTACTAAGATCATAAAGATACTTATAAAAGAGATTTCATAATATACCACACATATCTGTGAATGTTTTTTTCAAATCTGCTTTATTCATATATGACTTCATCTTCTGAAGAAGCTGTACATTCTTTTAAATTGGGAACCATGCCATGCAGTCAATTTTGTATTTGTCTTTGCCACAGTATGGGGAAAATAATGCACACTGTATTGATTCCAAAGTCGGGGATTTTATATTCAATTTTCTCTCTGCTTGGAATTCTGTTGATCCCTGTCTTTGTAGAGCTAGGACTTTGTCATCATTCGTATCTACTCAAAGATCACCTTCTCAGAGAGAACCTTCCCAGCCATCCTAGCCAAAATCATTCCCCAAAGTCTCTCTGGACAAGGATTTCTCAGGGATAAAAACAGTCAGCTGATGTGACTACACATTCATGTATGCATACCACAGTATTTTTTAAGTCCTTCTAAGTGTCAAGTATTCTTCTGCATAGACGGGATAGAATAGTGATGAAAACATAACCTCTCATCTGCTTCATTTTCCGAGAAGAAAGATAGTTAAAGCAGCAAATATTAAAATCTCAGAAAATGATGAATTCTTGATGTTAATAAATCATAGTGGCACCTATAAAATAAATTGTAGCACTTTCCATCCCTGGGTTCCTCCAATCAGTAGTAACACCTAAGATTGAGATCATATTTTCATAACTCAAAAAATGCACTATGATCATCACTTTCTCCTTAACAATATGTGCTTCAAGAAAGGAGTAAAATGAGATTGTATGTGTGTGTGTGTATGTGTGTGTGTGTGTATATATATATATATAATTTGTTTATTATTATTGTTTTGAGACAGAGTCTCCATCTATCCCCCAGGATGGAGTGCAGTGGCACGATCTCAGCTCACTGCAACCTTCACCTCCCAAGTTCAAGCAGTTCTTCCTGCTTCAGCCTCCTGAGTAGCTGGGATTACAGGCGCCCACCACCACATCTGGCTAATTTTTATATTTTAGTAGAGATGAGGTTTTGCCATGTTGGCCAGGCTGGTCTCGAACACCTGACCTCAGGTGATCTGCCTGCCTTGGCCTCCCCAAATGCTGGGAGCAGAGGTATGAGCCGCTGCGCCAGGCTATCTGTATGTTTTTATAATCTTTACAATTACATTAAAAGTGAAATCTATATATTTTCATCAATGTTTAGAAACAATGTTTTTAGTACCACATATTGGAAACTTAAAACAATGTTTTTGAAAACCATTTTGATGTAGTTTTCAGTAGGAGTTATGCATTAAGAATGTGACTTTTCTTTTCCTGTAAACTCCAGAATTTATCCTACAAATTGTTGGGTATATACTTCTTTTTAATAAAGCTCTTGTCATTCTGTAGTGGTGCATTACTAATTAGACAATTATTTCCGTACTGGTAAAGCATCACTTGAAGTATTCAAAAAAGCTCTTGAACTGTTAAAGAGTTACCGAGTTATAAATTGCCAGCATTACATTAGGTATCACTTGCCACACAGTTCAAAATTGCTTGTCTTTTCTCAAAGCAAGAGTTGCATAATTACAGTAAGTGACTGCAATTACGAACCCATAACTTTCAAGAATGACATTTATTGACTTAATTGAAGTAAATTAGAAATGAAACTTTTATCTACAAACACAAAATTAATAAATATTGCCCTTTATAGAAGGCCTTAATTGTATAACTTTTGTAATCTGTACATTGTGTATTTGTTTCTACATTCTTGTATTCAACAAATATTTCTAAAGTACCTAGTATATGTAAAGAAATGTAGACATGAATATCAATAGGATCAGCAATATAATGTAATGAGAGTTAATGAATTCATGTTCAATGTGACCTAGGAATTTGGCTGCTTATATGCTATCTTAGCCAGAATTAGTAGAATCATGGTGACTACATTGAGAGAGGCAATATTTTCATTCCATAGTGATCCAAGTTGGTCAGATAACAGATAAGATTACACTTTTTTTTTTTTTTTTTTTAAATACAGGGCCTCACTCTGTCACCCAAGTTGGAGTGTAGTGGCCTACTCATGGCTCACTGCAGCCTCCACCTCTTAGGTTCAAGAGATGCCTCCACCTCAGCCTTCCAAGTTGCTGGGACTACTACCCACATATCTGTATGCCAAAATTCCCAGCTTATTTTTGTAGTTTTTGTAGAGACAGGGTTTCACCATGTTGCCCAGGCTGGTTTCAACTCTTGGGCTCAAGCTATCTTCCTGCTTCGGCCTCCCAAAGTGCTGGGATTAGAGGGGTGAATCATTATGCGCTGCAATGCTTCATTTTTAACATCACATTTCAGGAGGACATTGCCAGATAAAATGATATTAGAAGAAAATATTCAAGATAATGGGACTGATAATCTTCATAGAAGGAAGAGTTGAAGAAATTGGGGCTGGCTAGCACTAGCTAAAAAAAATAAAAATAAAAAAAAATAAAATGGAGGTTCTAAAAGAAAGTGTAATAGGTGCCAAAGCTCTAATTTTCATGATAATTCATGCCTTGTATAATGTTGCACCAATAATTTAAAAAAACTTTTTAAGGAGAAACAGACAGAAACATAAGAGTTAAGGACCACATAAAAGACTATAGAGGATATAGGTAACCTAATTAATGAATAAATCCAATAGACATATATTAAAATAATATCCTGAAATAAAGAGCATTTTCTTTGTTAGAGTGAATAGAAATTTTAAAAACGTCAACAGAATAGAAACTTCAAAGACTGAAACTAAAAATTACTTGAAATATGAAAAAGTGGAGCCTCAGAAATCTGATTATTAAAAACATGTACTGCCCCTAATGACTCTTTTCCGTCAAAGAATACAATCAATCCTAAATTGCCATATATTTTATAAGTAATAATGATTAAACCCTTCAAAGCTAAACTTTTGGAAGTTAAAGCAATACTCATAGGGATATTTATAGCTTAAATATTTACAATACTGAATGGAAAATAATTGAGCTAATTGAATTATCTACTTATCTAAAATGGTTAGAAAAATAATCAACCAAGGGGCCAAGATGGCCAAATAGAAGCAGTTTCCAGTGAGACCAATGCAGAAGGCAGGTGATTTCTGCATTTCCAACTGAAATACCCAATTCATCTCATTGGGACTGGCTAGGTGGTGGCTGCAACCCACGGAGAGTGAACAGAACCTGGGTGAAGCATAGCTTCACCCAGTAAGGACTTGGAGCAGGGGGACCTCCTTTCCCCAGCCAAGGGAAACAGTGAGGGCCTGTGCAACCTGCAGGGGTACTATGTTTTTCCCATGGATTTCTGCAATTGGTGGCCTATGCCACCAGGGCCCTGGGTCTTAAGCACAAAACTGAGTGGCTTTTCAGGCAGGAACTGAGACGCAGGAGTTTTTACATAGTCCAGCAGTGCCTGAAACTTCAGTGAGACAGGAGAACCATCCACTCCTGTGGAAAGGGGGCTGAAGCCAGAGAGCCAAATGGTCTCGCTCAGCGGGTTCCACTCTCATGGAGCCCAGCAAGCTAAGAACCTCTGGTTTGAAATTCCCTTTTCCGGAAGAGCAGTCTGGAGTCCACCTGGGATGGCCAAGTTCCACTAGGGGTAGGGAGTCCATGGAGCACCATTTCTGTGGGTTTAGCAGGTGGTTTTACCCTGACAGTGCTAAGAAGACTGGGAGATTTGGACTGGGTGGAAATTCCCATGGTGCAGCAAAGCAGCTGTGGCCAGACTGCTTCTCTAGATCCCTCCTTACCAGGCAGGGCATCCCTGCAGGAAGTCCACCAGCTCCAGTCAGGGGCTAACAGACAGAACACTCATTTCCCTGGGACAGTGCACCATGGTCCCAGGTTCAGCAGACTTAATTTTTCCTGCCTGTCAGCTCTGAAAAGATCAGCTGATCCCGACAAAGGGGATTTCCCCCTAGAACAGCACACCAGCTCTGCTAAGGGACAGACTGCCTCCTCAAGAGGGTTCCTGACCCCATGCCACCTGTCTGGGTGAGACCTCCTGACATGGGTCGGCAGACACCTCATACAGGAGAGTTCCATCTGGCATCAGGTTGGTGCACCTCTGGGATGAAGTTTCCGGAGGAAGGATCAGACAGCAATCTTTGCTCTTCTGCAACCTCTACTGGTGACACTCAGGTGGACAGGGGCTGGAGTGGACCCCCAGCCAACTGCAGCAGATCTGCAGAAGAGGGATCGGACTGGTAGAAGAAAAACAAACGGAAAACAACAACAACAGCATCAACAAAAAAGACCCCACAAAAACCCCATCCAAAGTCACCAGCCTCAAGGGTAGATAAATTCACAAAGAGGAGGAAAAACGAATGCAAAAATGCTGAAAATCCCAAAAGTCAGAATGCCTCTTCTCCTCCAAATGATTGCAACATGTCTCTAGCAAGGGAACAGAATGGGGCTGAAGCTGAGATGGATGAACTGACAGAAGTAGGTTTTGGACAGTGGGTAAAAATGAATTTTGCTGAGCTAAAGGATTATATTTTAATGCAATTGCAGAGAAGTTAAAAACCAGGATAAAAGATTACAGGCTCTGTTAACTAGAATAACCAATCTAGAGAGGAACATAAATGACCTGAGGGACTGAAAAACAGAGCATGAGAGCTTTGTTATGCAAACACAAGTATCAACAGGCAAATCAACCAAACAGAAGAGAGAATATCAGAGCTTGAAGACTGTCTTGCTGAAATCAAGCAGACAGACAAGATTAGAGAAAAAAGAATGAAAAGAAACAAAACCTCCAAGAATTATGAAACTATGTAAAAAGACTGAACCTACGACTGATTGGAGTAGCTGAAAGACATGGAGAGCATGGAACCAAGTTGGAAAACACACTTCAGGGTATCAGTCAGAATGACTTCTTCAACCTAGCAAGGCAGGCCAATATTCAAATTCAGGAAATCCAGAGAATCCCAATAAGATCCTTCACAATAAGATCTACCCCAAGACACATAATCATCTTATTCTCTAAGGTTGAAATGAGGGGAAAAATGTTAAGGTCAGCAAGAGAGAAAGGCCAGGTCACCTACAAAGGAAGCCCATCAGACTAACAGTAGACCTCTCAGTGGAAACCCTGTAATCTGGAAGAGATAGGGGGTCAATATTCAACATTCTTAAAGAAAAGAAATTCAACCCAAAATTTCATAAAAGAAATAAAATCATCAAAGAAATAAAATCTTTGTCAGACAAGCAAATGCTGAGAAATTTTGTCACCACCAGGTCTGCCTTGCAAGAGCTCCTGAAAGAAGCACTAAACATGGGTAGGAAAACCTGTGACTAGTCACTACAGAAACACATTGAAGTACACAGACCAATGACACTATGAAGCAACTACATCAACAAGTCTGCAAAGTTTATGAGCCAGCATCATGATGACAGAATCAAATTCATACACAATATTAAGCTTAAAAGTAAATGGGCTAAATACCCCAATTAAAATACACAGAATGGCAAGCTGAATACAAAGATAAGACCCATTGGTGTGCTGTATTCAAGGGATACATCTCATGTGCAAAGATGCACAGACACACAAAATAAAGGGATGGAGGAACAATTACCAAGCAAATGGAAAGCAGAAAAAAGCAGAGGTTGCAATCTTAATTTCAGACAAAATAGATTTTAAATGAACAGAGTTAAAAAAAAGAGAGGTGCATTACATAATGTTAAATGGCTCAGTTCAATAAGAAGAGCTAACTATACTAAATATATATGCACCCAATACAGGACTGCCCAGATTCACAAAACAAGTTCTTAGAGACCTACAAAGAGGCTTAGACCCCAAAACAATAATAGTGGGAGACTTTAATACTCCACAGTCTGTATTAGACAGGTCATCAAGACAGAAAATACCATCAAAGAATGCTATAAACACCTCTATGAAAATAAACTGGAAAATCCAGAATAGATAAATTGCTGGACACGTACACCCACCCAAGACTGAACCGGGAAGAAACTGAATCCCTGAATAGACTAAAAACAAGTTCTTAAATTGAGGCAGTAATAAATAGCCTACCAACCAAAAAAACCCCAGGCCCAGATGAATTTACAGTCGAATTCTACCAGAGGTACAAAGAGAAGCTGGTACCATTTATTCTGAAACTATTTCAAATAATTGAAAAGGAGAGACTCCTCCCTAACTCATTTTATGAGGGCAGCATCATCCTGATACCAAAACCTGGCAGAGATACAACAAGAAAAGAAAACTTCATGCCAATATCCCTGATGAACATCGATGCAAAAATCCTTAATAAAGTACTGACAAACCGAATTTAGCAGCACATTAAAAAGCTTATCCATCATGATCAAGTCAGCTTCAGTCCTGGGATGCAAGGCTGGTTCAACACATGCAAATTAATAAATGTAATCCATCACACAAATAGAACTAAAGACAAAAACCACATGATAATCTCAATAGATGCAGAAAACACATTTGATAAAATTCAACATTCCTTCATGTTAAATGCTCTCAATAAACTATGTGTTGAAGAATCATACCTCAAAATAATAAGAGCCATTTATGACAAACCCACAGCCAATATTATACTGACTGGCCAAAAGCTGGAGGCATTCCTCTTGAAAACTGGCACAAGACAAGGATGCCTCTGTCCCCACTCTTATTCAACCTAGTGTTGGAAGTTCTGGCTAAGGCAATCAGGCAAGAGAAAGAAATAAAGCTTATTCAAATAGGAAGAGAGGACGTCAAATGGCCTTTATTTGCAGATGACATGATTCTATACCTAGAAAACCCTATTTTCTCAGTCCAAAAGTTTCTTAAGCTAATAAGCAACTTTAGTAAAGTCTCAGGACACAAAATCAATGTGCAGAAATCACAAGCATTCCTATACGCCAACATCAGACAAGCAGAAACCCAAATAATGAATGAACTCCAATCCACAATTGCCACAAAGAGAATAAAATACCTAGCAATACAGCTAATAACAAGGTAAGTGAAGGACCTCTTCAAGGAGAACTATAAACCACTTCTCAAGGAAATCAGAGAGGACACAAGCAGATGGGAAAACATTCCATGCTCATGGATAGGAAGAATCAATATCATAAAAATGGCCATACTTCCCAAAGCAATTTATAGTTTCAATGCTATTCCCATTAAACTACCATTGACACCCTTCACAGAATTAGGAAAAACTATTTTAAAATTCATATGGAACTAAAAAAGAGCTTGCATAGCCAAGACAATCCTAAGCGAAAAGAACAAAGCTGGAGACATCATGCTACCTGACTTCAAACTATACCACATGAGCACAGTAACCAAAACAGTATGGCACAGGTACAAAAACAGGCACATAAACCAATGGAACAGAATAGAGAACTCAGATATAAAACCATAGATCTAAAACCATCTGATCTTCAGCAAACCTGACAAAAACAAGCAATGGAGAAAGGATTTCCTATTCAATAAATGGTGCTCGTGGAACTGGCTAACCATATGCAGAAAATTGAAACTTGCTCTTTCCTTACACCTTATACAAAAATTAACTCAATGTCGATTAAAGACATAAATGTAAACTCCAAACTATAAAAACCCTACTAGTAAATCTAGGCAATGCTATTCAGGACATAGGCACGGGCAAAGACTTTATGATGAAATCGCCAAAAGCAATTGCAACGAAAGCAAAGTTTGACAAATGGAATCTAGTTAAACTAAAGAGCTTCTGTACAGCAATTAAAATATCATCAAAGTGAACAGACAACCTACAGAATGAGAGAAAATTTTTCAATGTATCCATCTGACAAAGGTGTAATATCCAGAAGCTGCAAGCTACTTAAATTTACAAGAAATAAACAACTCCATTAAAAAGTGGTCAAAATGTATGAGCAGATAGTTTTTAAAAAAAGACATACATGCGACCAACAAAAAAAGGAAAAATAGCCCAACATCAGTGATCATTAGAGAAATGAAATTCAAAACCACAATGACATACCATCTCATGCCAATTGGAATAGCAATTATTAAAGAGTCAGGAAACAACAGATGCTGGCAAGAGAAATAGGAAACCTTTTACACTGTTGGTAGGAATGTAAATTAGTTTAACCATTGTGGAAGACAGTGTGGTGATTCAAAGATTTAGAACCAGAAATACTATCTGACCCAGGAATTCCACTACTGGGTATATAGCCACAGGATTATAAATCATTCTATTATAAAGACACATGCATGTGTATGTTCATCACAACACTATTCACAGTAGCAGTGACATGAAATCAACCCCAATGCCCATCAGTGATAGAATGGATAAAGAAAATGTGTTACATATACACCATGGAATACTATGCAGCCATAAAATAAGGAACAACATCATGTCATTTGCAAGGACATGGATGAAGCTGGAAACCATTGTCTTCAGCAAACTAACACAAGAACAGAAAACCAAGCACCACATGTTCTCACTTACAAGTGGGAGCTGAACAATGAGAACACATGGGCACAGGGGAACAACACTTACTGGGTCCTGTTGCGGGAGGGCAGGAGTGGGAAAGCATTATGGAAAAGAGCTGGCACATGCTGGGCTTAATACCTGGGTGATGGGTTGGTAGGTGCAGCAAACCACCATGGCATATGTATGTATACCTATGTAACAAACCTGCACATCCTGCACAAGTACCCTGGAGCTAAATGAAAAATAAAAAAAAAGAAAAAGAAAAAAGAAAAATGACCAACCAAACAAACCAAAAAGAACCTGCAAAAAAGGTATAGTGAAGATATAAACAGATGGTAATGGGCCAGGCACGGTGGCTCACGCCTGTAATCCCAGCACTTTGGGAGGCTGAGGCAGCAGATCATGAGGTCAGGAGATCCAGACCATACTGGTGAATATGGTGAAACCTCTTCTTTACTAAAAATACAAAAAATTAGCTAATTAGCCAGGCATAGTGGTGGGCACCTGTAGTGCCAGCTACTGGGGAGACTGAGGCAGGAGAATGATGTGAACCTGGGAGACGGAGCTTGCAGTGAGCCGAGATCGCGCCAGTGCAGTCCAGTCTGGGCAACAGAGCAAGACTCCATCTCAACAACAACAACAACAAAGAAAACCAAAACCAAAACCAAAACAAAACAAACAAAAAACAGATGGTAACAAATTGAAAAAAAAAATCAATAAGCCCATTAAAAAAAGTATTGGTTCTTTGAAAATAAAAAACAGCTAAGTCTATCAAGAAAAAATGAAGGGGAAAAGTGACATCAAATTATACATGAAAAGGATAAGATAATATATAGACAAACCTTGTAAAATACTAGAGAAAATGAAATATTTTATATGAAATGTGAATTGCCTGAATGGACTCCAGAAATGCTGGAAAAGTAGTGAGCAAACATCCTGGAAGAAAATGAGAGCATAAAATGCATCAGCACAATCTCTGAATTTGGACTCTGTTGGATGCATCGACTATGAAGAGAAAACTTCTTGTAGCCATTCTTAGAGATGGGAGGCTGAACAGCAAAAGTAGGAAACTATATTTCTTCTGTCCATATACTTAGGTGTAGGCACCAGCCCCCTCAGGGTCTGTGGGTTTTTCTCCCCATGTGCAGAGAGGAGAGATCATAGAAATAAAGACACAAGACAAAGAGATAAAAGAAAAGACAGCTGGGCCTGGGGGACCACTACCACCAAGACGTGGAGACCGGTAGTGGCCCCAACGCCTGGCTGTGCTGTTATTTATTGGATGCAAAGCAAAAGGGGCAGGGTAAAGGGTGTGAGTCATCTCCAATGATTGATAAGGTCACGTGAGTCACGTGTCCACCGGACAGGAGGCCCTTCCCTGTTTGGCAGCCGAGGTGGAGAGAGAGAGAGAGGAGACAGCTTATGCCATTGTTTCTGCATATCAGAGACTTTTAGCACTCTCACTAATTTTGCTATTGCTATCTAGAAGGCAGAGCAAGGTGTACAGGATGGAACATGAAAGTGAAACAAGAGCATGGCCGCTGAAGCACAGCATCATGGGGAGACTGTTAGGCCTCCGGATAACTGCAGGCAGGCCTGACTGATGTCAAATACAAAGTTAATTTTTGGTAGCTTGGATATCCTGGTTTCTAAATTATGAAGACAATTTAAAAAGAATTGTTTCTTTACATATTTTTAGGAAACGGGATAAAATGAGCTATACTGTTTATGAAATTAGAGTGGCATTTTTTCCTACAAATGTTTATAAATTAATTCTTTTAAAATATTTATGCCCATTTATGTTAACTCATGATTTTAAGTCCAATTCAATTTTTAAAAATTTTACTTGACTCTAATCTTACTTTACAAACGACCTCAGTTAAATAAGCATTTACTGACACTCTGAAATATTATAGTAGTCTGCGATGAGATGAGGTAAAGCTGAACAGACTTTAGTTCTGTTCTTTATCAAAGAAAGAATCATCTCATTTATAAGGCAGACAAATAAAGTCATAAAAAATAATTTTATGTATCTTTCCTTTCCATTCCCTAAACACTCTCTTTTACTCCGCTCCCTTGTTTAGACTTTTCCTCATGTGTTCTTTCATACCCCAACTTTTTCCTCTCATGAGACTCAGCTTATACTCCATCAACATTAAGGGTGCTTCTTATTATAAATAAGAAATTTTGGTAGCAATCGAGGAAGTTTATTTACATATAGAGTGATAAACAGTGATATGAGATCATTATTTAAATTGCTAGATGTAGTGATATTATTGTGGTTATGTAAGAAGGCATCTTTATTCTTATTGACAGATATTGAAGTACAATGACAGAAAAGTCAGAAATTTTAACTGACCTTAGGTGCTACAGAAGGGAAAAATATATGAAGCATTTACTTCAATATACTATTATTAAATCTAGAAGATGAATGCATGTATTTTCTTTATAATTCTGTATATTTGAAATTTTTCATAATAAAAATTTAGGAAATGGGCCCATGGAAAGGTGCAAACGCATACATTGCCCTTTGTGTCTCAGATAAAAGCGTTCTCATAATGAGTGCGCCTGTATTTAACCCATTATGCTTATATTTTATTCTCCTTCCAAATTGCCTACTAAATTGTTTCTAAATTGCTTGAAGGCAGAGATCCAGTATTTTCTAAACTTTAGGAATAAGCCTTGTCTTCAGCATACTTGCATTTCTTTAAAAAATTTGCATTATGCATGAATTGTAAATGAGACAATATAAATAAAAGTGGTTTAAACAATGTATCATTATCTGCCCCATCTTTATTCTAGAGTGGCTTCATCTTTAACATTGCCATAGCCAAGATGGCTGATGAGGTCCAGTCTTTCTGTAAGTGTGGAGAATAGAAATGAGACAAGAGATCAAAGCAGTCAGTATCAGGTGTTATTATCTTAAGGAGCCTTCCCCAGGGTACTATTCAACAACTTTCCCATGAATCTCTATGGACATGGCTAGTTAGGAGAGAAGTTGGGGATTCAGTCTTTTAGCTGGACAAGTTGCCACCTTGAATATAATTTATTTTGTTTCTAAGAAGGAAGAGTACAGTAAGGTAGTCAACTTATATCCTCTGTACAACTTTGGGAGACGATAAATTATGTTTTTGCAAAAGTTAAATTTGAGTAGGGGTAGTTAATATTGACCTTTGTGAAAGCTATAAATATAAATTCCACGCAAAGACAGTAACTATAAAAGTTACCCATATTTTAAGAAAGTTAAATAATCTTTGGCTTATGGTGAAAACTGGTGCAAATTTAAAAAGATATTCATCATTTTATTCTTAATTCATTTTATAATATAGTAGATATGCCATTTCCCCTCTGTTCTGTTATTATTATTGGGCCACAGAACCCATAATCTAGCATAATAATTAAATATAGGAAGAAAGCCTAAAAAATAAAAACTAACTTTTCTGCTATACAGTGTATTAACTTTTCTAATGGTTATCAGTAATCTGTAAGAATTATTTTATTTTTGCTTATGTTGCTACTGTGCAATCTGAAATAGTTTCTTAGCTGGATGATTTTTATTCTATGAATTAAAGAAACTTCATTGACATGGGTTGTCATTATTCTTATATTATTAGACTTTCAACTATGTTATCAAAGCTAATGGTTTATTACCCCTCCCTGTCACTCTTTCCCTTTCTTCACCTGACTTCTCTCTGTGGCTGCCTTTCTGTAGCTCTTATTACCATAGAAAGGATTGCCTTTTTCTTGTGATCTGTCTGTGGCCAAACAACTTGAAACCAGAATTTTACGTATGGAACAAGACAGGAAGGAGTGAAATGAGGGAGCAAAGAGGATAACTTCATTATTAGGAGACTGAGGTTGATGCTGTAGGTGCTCAAATATATCTGTGGCAAGTGAATGAATAAATAAAAAGACACACTTAAGACAGAAAAGCACAAAGTCTCACCCTACTGAAACAGAAAGCTAGGTCACAAGCCTCCCATACTTTTTATAAAGCATCACTAGTGTTCTTTATCAAATAATCATCTCAAAGAAGCAATCATCTCATTTATAAGGCAGACAAATAAACAAAGTCATAAAAAAATTCTTTTATGTATCTTTCCTTTCCATTCCCTAAACACTCTCTTTTACTCTTCTCCCTTTCTCCCTTTGTTGAAATGTTTCTTCACGTGTTCTTTCATACCCCAACTTTTTCCTCTCATGAGACTCAGCTTATACACCATCAACATTAAGGGTGCTTGTTACTATAAATAAGAAATTTTGGTAGCAATCGAAGAAATCTATTTACATACAGAGTGATAAACAGTGATATCTTTTAGCCCAGTGGTTCTCAAACTGGCTACACATTGAAACTATCTGAGGGAACTTTTTAAAAATTCTCATACCTGAGCCGGATCTCTGGAGAGTCTCATTTTATTGATCTTGTATGGAGTCCTGGTCTCTCTAGATGATCATTCCGTGCCTTCAGAATTGAGAACCACTTTCAAGCTCAATTGTTTTCCTTAAAAATTACAAATGGATCTGACTTTTGGAACTTTGCATTTCTTTGGTCATCCAGCTAATTGTGACACAGTTCTTTCAGGAAATAAACTGATAAAACATTTATCGATTTTTGATTTAATTAGATACAGAGGAATAAACTTGGATGTTTAACTCTTCTTTGGATTGTCAGCTAATTTAACCCTCTACTCTGAGCTAGGTATCTGTTATAATAGTGGCTACATAAGCTGCTCTTGGCAGACTCTTTTTCCATAAAGAAGAAAAATTATTGCATGATATGTGGGACTTCCAGCTTTGATTGTTTACTGCAAAGTAATTTATAGGGATTAGAATCAGAAACATGGTTCTAATCTTCGACGCTGGTTCTTGATGTCCCAGATCAGCAAAATTTCCAGTAAGTTTTACATTCACACTTATTCTTTCAGACGTAATTAATACCCTTTTCCTTCTTAACATTAGTTTTAACAAATAGAATATTTAAGTAAGAAACTGTGAGTTCAGAGTGCTTTTGAAAATCCCAAATTTCCACTTCAAAATTCAGTGTTTTTGAAATGATTGAAAGAATTAACCAATATTCCAGATTAGTCTTTCAGGAATGATGATTCTGAAAATATGGCTACCTCTTTTGGGATTGAGTGGGGGGGTCATGGGGATTGGAATGGAAATTTTACAAACATAGAAGATAATTTAGGAATAAGGTATCAAATGTATAGAATTACCAAGTAAATTTATTTGCATCTGTAAGCCAAGTATATCAATGACGAAGATGGAGTCAAAAAAGAGAAAGAAGTGAATCTTCGGCCTTAATATTTATTGATTTATCTTACAAAGATTGACAGCGTAAATTGCCCCGAAATCACCGGGTAATTAGACAACCTTCTGCATGGCCCTGAAGATGCAGTCTTGCTACTACATAATAATAATATTCTCTTCAAAGTATGAGAGGTAATCCCTTGATTGAATACTCAAGTTTCATTACATTACTAAATAAAATGAAACAATAATTAGAACAACGTGCAAGGTAAGGCAAGTCCATATCTTTATGTGTTTGTGTGTAGAGCAGCAGCAGAATTAATCAAATGAAATGTGAAATTATTATGGATAATTGCAGGCATATGGAGATGATCAGCTTGCTTGCAATCAGAGTTTTGTAAAGGGATGATACACATGCTTATCTTTCCTTGATGAAGCCATGTACGTTTTGGTTTATAACTGAGCTCTAACATCTAGAATTACAGCAAAGCCTTTATTCTTTTTTACGGGTCTTTGTAAGGTCCCTATTAAAAAGTTGAATATTTCATTTTAGTTAAATTCTATTCTCAATTCCCCTCTTGAAAATTAATTTTTCTTTTCTCAACACTGTCAGAACATCTTCTTTATATCACTCCAGACACTCCTGTTTTAGTAGGCTTCTTTCATCCTTATGCCATATTCTTCCACTTTCAGTAATACCTTGTAACTGCCTTACATCTTCCTTTCTGAAGTCTCTCCTTACAGCTAGTAATATGTATGCATGCATTGGGTCTTCAATAAGTGCTTGATGAATGCATGAATTCAATCAAATGAAAGACATCGTTAAACATAAAAAATAACAAAAATAAGACTATACATCCTAGGTCCTAAGGATAATAATTCAAAATGAAGCAAATCCTTTACCTAGCCCCCAGATTAAAATAAATACTTCTATTAGCCTTAGTAAATCCTCATGAGTTATGTAAAAGGCACTATCAGAAAATTCAGTGAACACTGAATAAAGGCTAATACTTGTGATTTCATAATAGAAAATCTTATTAATTACTAATCACCTATTGAAGCTTCAGTTCCAGATTCTCAACTGTTGGTGGGGAATTTTAGTCACTTAGGGAAAAAAATATTTATTTGTTAAGTGGCAACTATTTGTGTGGAACAACGCTCTATATTATGGGACTTGAGAAGAGGGTCTCCATAAGGGACCTTATAAATTGTGCATTTCCTAACTGTCAAAAGGGAAAGAAGGATTTATTTATGAACAAAATGATGAGAATGGCACTTCAGGGAAAGTGCCTCAAAGTACACACATGTATGAGCATTTCTGCTTTTCTATCATCTTGCATATCAACATACTTAAGGAACATTTCCAGTTTTCTTGGAAATTCTTCAGGGGCTCCACAGTCGAGAAAACTAAGAAATACTTTTTTAAAAAAGTTTGTAGACAGACTTTAGCTTGATTTACTAGTAATAGGCCAAACAATGCAAACAAACTCTCCTCTTCCCCACCTCCCATCCCTACTACCCATAGGCTTTATAAGCAGTTGTCTAAGGTTTGGTGGCAGAGAAATGTGAGCCTCATGGTAAATGTGGTGGCATTTATTTTTTCTTCTCTCTAAGTCAGAGGGAACCCAAGGAAACTACCTGGAGAGATTTGTGGTACCCACCAAAAAGGAGAATATGTTCCCTGATAAGAGGTTTACTGTTTAGGTCTACCCTGGTGCACCATAATGATACTTGCTTAAAGAGCTTTTCAGAGTTTGGGGTGCCTCCAATACTGAAAGAAGTCTAAACTTAGGAATTTTTCTTAGCAAGGCAAGATGAATGAACAAAGTGGAATATGATGGACCCTCTCAAATTAGTGAGGCAAGACTCTGGGAGTGTCTAGTTGGCCAAGATAATGCTGTAAAATGTGACAGACTTTAGCAATCTTGACATTCACCTAAGAAGAATAATTTCTAGGGAGGAAGGGTCAGGTAATAAGAGGATCCTGTGGGATAAACTACTTGAGACAGCAACTGAGATGGGGTATGTGGAAAGAGATCCCACAAAAATTGGATTATCCATTTAAGAAAGCTACACCAGATGACAATCCATATGGGGAGCATCTCTAGGATTCACATTTATAAGTTTCCCAGGACTATTATAATGAATTCCCACACACATGGTGGCTTGAAACAGCAGAAATATGTCATTTTACAGTTCTGGAGGTCAGAAGTCCACACTCAAGGTGTAGGCAGGGCCGTGCTCCCTTTAGAACCTCTAGAAGTGATTCTGTTCCCTGCCTTTTGTAGTTTCTGGGGGATGACAGCATTCCTGGACTTGTGACAACATCACTCCCATCTCCCCTTCTGTGTTTCACAATGCTGTCTCCTCTTTTGTCTGTCAAATCTCCCCATATAAGAGAATGAAGAGACTATGCATTATAGTCAGGATATTCAAAGTTCTGCTACAGTGATAAACCATCTTAAAATATTAGTAGATTAAAACTACTTAGGTTCATTTCTTGTTCTTTCAACATGTCCATTTGTGATAGATAATGATCTCTTCATATTGCGTCTCTTTAGGAGCACAAGCTATTGGAAATTTCAGTTGATGGCTGAATGAAAGATTATAGGGCATTGCATTTTGTTTCTTAAAGAATTCCACTTGGTAGTGACACACATTTTATCAGGCAAAGCAAATTATATGTCTATACTCAACTTCAGAAAGGAGTGAAAGTGTAAACTATTACATACCAACTATGTAACTGGAAGTAGTAAATGAATAACATTGGAGAATAGCACTAATAGACATCACACAAGGATTGATTTGAAGATTCATGAGATATTTTGCACAGAATTTGAATATTTACAGGGTAGCTAGAATTTGGGCAAGAGGAGGGATATAGAGATGCTAAGGAGAAATATGGAGAGCCAAAAAACTTATAAAAATAAATAAGTTTAAATTAACTCTATTAACTCCTGTCACCAAACAATAGATTCCTGTACAAGCATCTTTCTCTGATTTCAACCCAAGATTCGCAGGCTTGAAAACTTGGAGTTGAGAAACACATCATGATAACAAAAGCCTTCGTTTAGGCTGCATTTATTCATTTTCAGTGTTGTTTTAATGGCTAATCAAGTGGTCTCCTAGTATCTAATATATACTTTTCAAATGCATTCACTATTTTTTTTCCTGAAACTCTTTGGCCACTTTCATGCTTAAGAATAATAATTTTCAATTGTCTTTTATGTCGATTGCTCAGTCTGTGTCAAAGAGGCTCTGTATATTGACTATTTAAGTCATCTAAACTTATTTATGCTTCATTTTTTTGTACACCCAAAAAATTAGTGTCCTTATTTTAGCAAAGAAATCATGTTAGTTAATAGCACCACTTTCACTAATAGCACTTTTTTAATGTTCTCCAGTTGGAGTACTCATTTTTCCTCTTCATTAGTTTATAAAGTGATTCCATTCATGCCCCACTTTATCCATGAAATAATTTCTATATTACCTCAATATATTTCCTCTTTAAATTGTATGAACAACAAAGAACAAAAGAAAAGAACTTTAATATATAAATGTTACCTTTGATATAAACATTTATATTTTTATTTGATAAAGGAGAAAACTGAAGCCAAGAATCTGAGAAAATATCCCCAAATTACAGAGGTCACATCGCTTATAGCTGGGATTAAGTTCCAGGTCTAGGCAGTGCTTAAACTTATTTAAACATTATAACATCTCCTCAATTCTTTTAAGGCGAATAGTCTATAATTTTACCTAAGTGTGGATTCTTATTGTCCTCGAAATCATTTCCATATGTATATCTTCTTTTCCAGTTGATGATAAGCATTTCTCATCCAGGGATCTTTGATTTGTTTTGGTATATCCCCACACCATTGATCACTGTGGATCTAAATGAAGACCAACCAAATGAGAAAAGCAAATACTACTTTTCTGTGACTATTACAGCAGGGGAGTCAGCCATCATCACTTGTGTTTTGGCAGCGACTCAAAGGCAGCCAAAGAAGTGAAAAGTTTTATGATAGAAAAAAGGGAAGGCTTTTGATGTGTCCTGGTAGGAGGTTGTTGGCCTGGGGAAGCTGGAGGAAGCTAACTAGAAGCAGGATCCGATGTAATTGATGAAGGGTACATATTTGGCTTTTTCTGGTTTATCCTAAGGTGGAGTTGGGGGGAAAATTACAGAAGGTGTCAGTTATTAAGATCTGGTCATTTAGGGCTGATTATTACAGAAGTTGTTGGTTAGCTTCCCAATTGGTCACTAAAGATAGCAGTCTGGCTTCCTGTAAGACTGATTTAGCAGGATAGATTCCTGGGTTGTTTATCATAGGTAAGGGGTTGGTTTCCTGGGTATGGTGCAGCAGATTGTGTTTCTGAGTTTGATTTTTAATATTACATGTAGTTTAGCCAGTGTCTGTCTGTATATTCTCTAAGCACTGTGTTGAAAAAATGAGAAGCTATCAGAAAACACTCAATCATTTTAATTTGGTTATGCCATAGGGAAGGTGAAGTGGCTCAATTCCATCCCTGAATTGTGATGATCTGGCCATATTGGTGATCTATTATGTGTGGTTTCTTCACTACAGGATCGTTTTCCACTTCTTCAAGGTTGGAACAGGGGTGGGAGAAAATACCTAGTTTAAGGAGAGGGGCTATCATTGTTTTAAATGACTTTGAGGTTGAACTACCTGAATTCCAATTTTAATCCTAAGCCTTACATGCCATTTGACCTGAAATTTATTACAAAATATCGTTAAACCTCCATTTCTTCTTCAGTATGTTAGAAAATATGATATTATCTTCTGGGACAGTTGATATTATTATGATATTATCTTACGGGACAAAGCGAGAAAAATTAGGATTTTATTCATGCCAGCTTCAAGAACTGACATGATTATTGAATTCTTTCATATATAATTCAAAATAAAAACATTTCTCAACTATGAATTAATTGGAAAAAAGTAAAATTTTAAAATTTCCTAAGATTAATCATTTTATGCTTCTTTGAAAATACCACATATAAAATTATTTCTCCATTCTCTTTTGGGAAGAGGTTATTTAGGTGTTGCTGGTGCCTTAAACACTTGTTTATTTATTTACTATTCATTAGGTTTTTGGTGGGTAAATTTTGCTTCATTCTTTATAGTGATTTTCACATGTGTTTGAATAGATGTTAATCCATGTATTTCTGCTTATTCTTTTTTTTTTTTTTTTTTTTCTTTCAGAAATGGCATGTTTTATTTCTAGTAAGTCATCAGTAATTCTTTTTTTTTTTTTTTTTTTTTTTTTTTATTATACTTTAAGTTCTAGGGTACATGTGCATAACGTGCAGGTTTGTTACATATGTATACTTATGCCATGTTGGTGTGCTGCACCCATCAACTCGTCAGCACCCATCAATTCATCATTTATATCTTGTATAACTCCCCAATGCAAGCCCTCCCTCCTCCCCCCTCCCCCCTCCCCATGATAGGCCCCTGTGCGTGATGTTCCCCTTCCCGAGTCCAAGTGATCTCATTGTTCAGTTCCCACCTATGAGTGAGAACATGCAGTGTTTGGTTTTCTGTTCTTGTGATAGTTTGCTAAGAATGATGGTTTCCAGCTGCATCCATGTCCCTACAAAGGACGCAAACTCATCCTTTTTTATGGCTGCATAGTATTCCATGGTGTATATGTGCCACATTTTCTCAATCCAGTCTGTCACAGATGGACATTTGGGTTGATTCCAAGTCTTTGCTATTGTGAATAGTGCCGCAATAAACATACGTGTACATGTGTCTTTGTAGTAGACTAATTTATAATCCTTTGGGTATATACCCAGTAGTGGGATGGCTGGGTCATATGGTACATCTAGTTCTAGATCCTTGAGGAATTGCCATACTGTTTTCCATAATGGTTGAACTAGTTTACAATCCCACCAACAGTGTAAAAGTGTTCCTATTTCTCCACATCCTCTCCAACACCTGTTGTTTCCTGACTTCTTAATGATTGCCATTCTAACTGGTGTGAGATGGTATCTCATTGTGGTTTTGATTTGCATTTCTCTGATGGCGAGTGATGATGAGCATTTTTTCATGTGTCTGTTGGCTGTATGAATATCTTCTTTTGAGAAATGTCTGTTCATATCCTTTCCCCACTTTTTGATGGGGTTGTTTGTTTTTTTCTCGTATATTTGTTTGAGTTCTTTGTAGATTCTGGATATTAGCCCTTTGTCAGATGAGTAGGTTGCAAAAATTTTCTCCCATTCTGTAGGTTGCCTGTTCACTCTGATGGTAGTTTCTTTTGCTGTGCAAAAGCTCTTTAGTTTAATTAGATCCCATTTGTCAATGTTTGCTTTTGCTGCTGTTGCTTTTGGTGTTTTAGACATGAAGTCCTTACCCATGCCTATGTCCTGAATGGTACTACCTAGATTTTCTTCTAGGGTTTTTATGGTATTAGGTCTAACATTTAAGTCTCTAATCCATCTTGAATTAATCTTCGTATAAGGGGTAAGGAAAGGATCCAGTTTCAGCTTTCTACTTATGGCTAGCCAATTTTCCCAGCACCATTTATTAAATAGGGAATCCTTTCCCCATTTCTTGTTTCTCTCAGGTTTGTCAAAGATCAGATGGCTGTAGATGTGTGGTATTATTTCTGAGGACTCTGTTCTGTTCCATTGATCTATATCTCTGTTTTGGTACCAGTACCATGCTGTTTTGGTGACTGTAGCCTTGTAGTATAGTTTGAAGTCAGGTAGCGTGACGCCTCCAGCTTTGTCCTTTTGACTTAGGATTGTCTTGGCAATGCGGGCTCTTTTTTGGTTCCATATGAACTTTAAAGCAGTTTTTTCCAATTCTGTGAAGAAACTCATTGGTAGCTTGATGGGGATGGCATTGAATCTATAAATAACCTTGGGGAGTATGGCCATTTTCACGATATTGATTCTTCCTATTCATGAGCATGGTATGTTCTTCCATTTGTTTGTGTCCTCTTTTATTTCACTGAGCAGTGGTTTGTAGTTCTCCTTGAAGAGGTCCTTTACATCCCTTGTAAGCTGGATTCCTAGGTATTTTATTCTCTTTGAAGCAATTGTGAATGGAAGTTCATTCCTGATTTGGCTCTCTGCTTGTCTGTTACTGGTGTATAAGAATGCTTGTGATTTTTGCACATTAATTTTGTATCCTGAGACTTTGCTGAAGTTGCTTATCAGCTTAAGGAGATTTTGGGCTGAGACGATGGGGTTTTCTAAATATACAATCATGTCATCTGCAAACAGGGACAATTTGACTTCTTCGTTTCCTAACTGAATACCCTTGATTTCTTTCTCTTGCCTGATTGCCCTAGCCAGAACTTCCAACACTATGTTGAATAGGAGTGGTGAGAGAGGGCATCCCTGTCTTGTGCCAGTTTTCAAAGGGAATTTTTCCAGTTTTTGCCCATTCAGTATGATATTAGCTGTGGGTTTGTCATAAATAGCTCTTATTATTTTGAGGTACGTTCCATCAATACCGAATTTATTGAGCGTTTTTAGCATGAAGGGCTGTTGAATTTTGTCAAAAGCCTTTTCTGCATCTATTGAGACAATCATGTGGTTCTTGTCTTTGGTTCTGTTTATATGCTGGATTACGTTTATTGATTTGCGAATGTTGAACCAGCCTTGCATCCCAGGGATGAAGCCCACTTGATCATGGTGGATAAGCTTTTTGATGTGCTGCTGAATCCGGTTTGCCAGTATTTTATTGAGAATTTTTGCATCAATGTTCATCAGGGATATTGGTCTAAAATTCTCTTTTTTTGATGTGTCTCTGCCAGGCTTTGGTATCAGGATGATGTTGGCCTCATAAAATGAGTTAGGGAGGATTCCCTCTTTTTCTATTGATTGGAATAATTTCAGAAGGAATGGTACCAGCTCCTCCTTGTACGTCTGGTAGAATTCAGCTGTGAATCCATCTGGTCCTGGACTTTTTTTGGTGGGTAGGCTATTAATTGTTGCCTCAATTTCAGAGCCTACTATTGGTCTATTCAGGGATTCAACTTCTTCCTGGTTTAGCCTTGGGAGAGTGTAAGTGTCCAGGAATTTATGGATTTCTTCTAGATTTTCTAGTTGATTTGCGTAGAGGCGTTTATAGTATTCTCTGATGGTAGTTTGTATTTCTGTGGGGTCAGTGGTGATATCCCCTTTATCATTTTTTATTGCATCTATTTGATTCCTCTCTCTTTTCTTCTTTATTAGCCTTGCTAGCGGTCTGTCAATTTTGTTGATCTTTTCAAAAAACCAACTCCTGGATTCATTGATTTTTTGGAGGGTTTTTTGTGTCTCTATCTCCTTCAGTTCGGCTCTGATCTTAGTTATTTCTTGCCTTCTGCTAGCTTTTGAATGTGTTTGCTCTTGCCTCTCTAGTTCTTTTAATTGTGATGTTAGAGTGTCAATTTTAGATCTTTCCTGCTTTCTCTTGTGGGCATTTAGTGCTATAAATTTCCCTCTACACACTGCTTTAAATGTGTCCCAGAGATTCTGGTATGTTGTATCTTTGTTCTCATTGGTTTCAAAGAACATCTTTATTTCCGCTTTCATTTCGTTATGTACCCAGTAGTCATTCAGGAGCAGGTTGTTCAGTTTCCATGTAGTTGAGCGGTTTTGATTGAGTTTCTTAGTCCTGAGTTCTAGTTTGATTGCACTGTGGTCTGAGAGACAGTTTGTTATAATTTCTGTTCTTTTACATTTGCTGAGGAGTGCTTTACTTCCAATTATGTGGTCAATTTTGGAATAAGTGCGATGTGGTGCTGAGAAGAATGTATATTCTGTTGATTTGGGGTGGAGAGTTCTATAGATGTCTATTAGGTCCGCTTGGTGCAGAGATGAGTTCAATTCCTGGATATCCTTGTTAACTTTCTGTCTCGTTGATCTGTCTAATGTTGACAGCGGAGTGTTGAAGTCTCCCATTATTATTGTATGGGAGTCTAAGTCTCTTTGTAAGTCTCTAAGGACTTGCTTTATGAATCTGGGTGCTCCTGTATTGGGTGCATATATATTTAGGAGAGTTAGCTCTTCCTGTTGAATTGATCCCTTTACCATTATGTAATGGCCTTCTTTGTCTCTTTTGATCTTTGATGGTTTAAAGTCTGTTTTATCAGAGACAAGGATTGCAACCCCTGCTTTTTTTTGTTCTCCATTTGCTTGGTAGATCTTCCTCCATCCCTTTATTTTGAGCCTATGTATGTCTCTGCATGTGAGATGGGTCTCCTGAATACAGCAGACTGATGGGTCTTGACTCTTTATCCAGTTTGCCAGTCTGTGTCTTTTAATTGGAGCATTTAGTCCATTAACATTTAAGGTTAATATTGTTATGTGTGAACTTGATCCTGCCATTATGATATTAACTGGTTATTTTGCTCGTTAGTCGATGCAGTTTCTTCCTAGCCTCGATGGTCTTTACATTTTGGCATGTTTTTGTGATGGCTGGTACCAGTTGTTCGTTTCCATGTTTAGGGCTTCCTTCAGGGTCTCTTGTAAGGCAGGCCTGGTGGTGACAAAATCTCTAAGCATTTGCTTATCTGTAAAGGATTTTATTTCTCCTTCACTTATGAAACTTAGTTTGGCTGGATATGAAATTCTAGGTTTAAAATTCTTTTCTTTAAGAACGTTGAATATTGGCCCCCACTCTCTTCTGGCTTGTAGAGTTTCTGCCGAGAGATCTGCTGTTAGTCTGATGGGCTTCCCTTTGTGGGTTACCCGACCTTTCTCTCTGGCTGCCCTTAAGATTTTTTCCTTCATTTCAACTTTGGTGAATCTGGCAATGATGTGTCTTGGAGTTGCTCTTCTGGAGGAGTATCTTTGTGGCGTTCTCTGTATTTCCTGAATTTGAATGTTGTCCTGCCCTACTAGGTTGGGGAAGTTCTCCTGGATGATATCCTGAAGAGTGTTTTCCAACTTGGTTCCATTTTCCCCCTCACTTTCAGGCACCCCAATCAGACGTAGATTTGGTCTTTTTACGTAATCCCATACTTCTTGCAGGCTTTGCTCATTTCTTTTTCTTCTTTTTTCTTTTGGTTTCTCTTCTCGCTTCATTTCATTCATTTGATCTTCAATCGCTGATACTCTTTCTTCCAGTTGATCGAGTCGGTTACTGAAGCTTGTGCATTTGTCACGTATTTCTCGTGTCATGGTTTTCATCTCTGTCATTTCGTTTATGATCTTCTCTGCATTAATCAGTCTAGCTGTCAATTCTTCCACTCTTTTTTCAAGATTTTTAGTTTCTTTGCGCTGGGTACGTAATTCCTCCTTTAGCTCTGATAAGTTTGATGGACTGAAGCCTTCTTCTCTCCTCTCGTCCAAGTCATTCTCTGACCAGCTTTGATCCGTTGCTGGCGATGGGCTGCGCTCCTTCGCAGGGGGAGATGCGCTCTTATTTTTTGAATTTCCAGCTTTTCTGCCCTGCTTCTTCCCCATCTTTGTGGTTTTATCTGTCTCTGGTCTTTGATGGTGGTGACGTACTGATGGGGTTTTGGTATAGGTGTCCTTCCTGTTTGATAGTTTTCCTTCTGACAGAAGGACTGTCTGTTGGTCTGTTGGAGATTGCTTGAGGTCCACTCCAGACCCTGTTTGCCTGGGTAACAGCAGCAGAGGTTGCCGAAGATAGAATATTGCTGAACAGCGAGTGTACCTGTCTGATTCTTCCTTTGGAAGTTTCCTCTCAGGGGTGTACTCCACCCTGTGAGGTGTGGGGTGTCAGACTGCCCCTAGTGGGGGATTTCTCCCAGCTAGGCTACTCAGGGGTCAGAGACACACCTGAGCAGGCAGTCTGTCCGTTCTCAGATCTCAACCTCCGCGTTGGGAGATCCACGGCTCTCCCCAAAGCTGTCGGACAGAGTCGTTCGCGTCTGCACCGGCTCCCGCTACTTCCCTGTTGGTCTTCAGCTGTGCGCTGTCCCCAGAGGTGGAGACTACAGAGACAGGCAGGCTTCCTTGAGCTGCTGTGAGCTCCACCCAGTTCGAGCTTCCCAGCGGCTTTGTTTACCTACTTAAGCCTCAGCAATGGCGGGCGCCCCTCCCCCAGCCTCGCTGCTGCCTTGCGGATAGATCGCGGCAGACTGCTGTGTTAGCAGTGAGGGAGGCTTCGTGGGCGTGGGACCCTCCCGGCCAGGATTGGGATATATTCTCCTGGTGTGCCTGTATGTTTACAGCGCAGTATTGGGGTGGGAGTTACCCGATTTTCCAGGTGTTGTGTGTCTCAGTTCCCCTGGCTAGGAAAACGGATCCCCTTCCCCCTTGCGCTTCCAGGTGAGGCGATGCCTCGCCCTGCTTCAGCTCTCGCTGGTCAGGCTGCAGCAGCTGACCAGCACCGATTGTCCGGCACTCCCTAGTGAGACGACCCCAGTACCTCAGTTGAAAATGCAGAAATCACCGGTCTTCTGTCTTCTGCTTATTCTTTTAAGATTAATTTTTAATTGACAAATTATTTTACAAATGTATGGGGTACATTGGATTGCTTTGATGTATGCATACATTGTGGAATGATTAAATCAAGCTAATTAACAGAGCCGTCATCTCACCTACTTATTGTGTGTGTGTGTGTGTGTGTGTGTGCGTGTGTGTGTAGTAAGAACATTTAAAATTTGTCTTAGCAATTTATATACAAAAAAACTCATTATTAACTATGGTTACCTTGCTGTGGAATATATTTTGAAATATATAACATAATATGTTATTATTAACTATGGTTACCATGCTGTACAATACATCACTAAAACATATTCATTCTATCTGAAACTTTGTACCTTTTGAGCAACATCTCACCTTTCCCAGGTCATCCACTCAACAAGCCCCCAGCCTTTGCTAACTGCCATTCTACTCTCTGCTTCTACAAGTTCAACATTTTCAGATTCCACATGTAAGTTAGATCATGCAATAGTTGTCTTTCTCTGCCTGGCTTATTTAACTTGGTGCAATGTCCTCCACATTCATCCATGGTGTCACAAATGAAAGAATTTCCTTCATTTTTAAGACTGAATAGTGTTCCACTAGGTGTGTGTGTATATATAGAGCACTCATCCATCGGTGGATACTTAGGTTGCTTTCATGTCTTGGCTATTGTGAATAATGATGAAATGAACATGGGAGAGCAAATATCACTTTGATATACTAATTTCAATTCTTTGGGACATATACCTAGAAGTAGAATTGCTGGATCATACAGTAATTCTATTTTTAGTTTTTTGGGGAAAGCTCCATATTGTTTTCCAAAGTGGCTGTCCTAATTTAAAATCCCACCAACAGTGTCTGCGGGTTTTCCTTTCTCTACATAATTGCCAACATTTGTTACCTTTCATCTTTTTGATAACAGCCGTTCTAACAGATGTGAGCTGATAATTCCTTGTGATTTTAATTTCATTGTGGTTTTAATTCGTGTTGAGCATTTCTTCATATATCTTCTGGCCATTTCCATGTCTTCTTTTGAGAAATGTCTTTCTAGGTTCCCTGCCCATTTTAAGACCAGGTTATTTGTTTTCTTGCTGTTAGATTTAGTTCCTTCTAATTTTTGGACATTAGCTCCTCATCATCAGATGTATGGTTTGCAACTATTTTCTCCCAGTTCAGGGTGTGTCTCTTCATTCTGTTAATTGTTTCCTTTGCTGCTTAAGTACATACCTAGAGTCCCTATATATATTCCATATCTGGTAGGGATTGAAATAAATCTCACGTATAAAATACTTAGCAATACACATCTGCTAATATTATGATGATGATTAATTGTATTATTGTGTGAAGTTTTGTGTAATCTTATAATGATGAACGGTGAGTATGCTTCCAAATATGATTTCTAGAAATACATCTATTGTGTTGCAGTATAGCTCTATTTTCTAAAGTGTCTTTTTTTAACCCTCTAATGTTAACAGGCAAAAGAAAGTTACCATTTAAGTTGTAAATGTGGTAGAAAGATCACTGTTTTAAAATCAAAAGACCTTTTAGAGGTAATGAAGAATAGAAAATAACTCATGACATTCTTAAGGTCAAGTCTACCTTGAACCTCATTTTTAAAAATGTGAATTTATTTTTTCCCTTTAGCTTGGAGATCTGAACATCTCAGTAAAATACAGAAAGGTTATTTCATAAATGTAGAATAATAAGGCATAGCATTGATGTGCAAAATGACTAAAATGCACATTATACTGCATAAGAAGGAATTAACTGTAGGACAAATGGGAAGGTAATAATTTCAGAATGGCCAAATGCAAGCACCTTTAAAGTAATTTGTTTCAAGAAGAAACTTATTTCGCTATAATGTTTGCTCAGAAACAGGTGAAAAATAGTTTTAACTCAAATTTCGGGACAAATATATGGTGTATTTTCTTTTTGTGTGTTCTTTATTTTCATCAAAGTCTTTTTGTTTTAACACTTCTATTTAAATAAATATATTCATTTTTATTTTGATGCTGTATATTTTCATTATTTTTATACTAATTCTTTCATTCAATTATTCATTCACTTTTGGATAAATAATATTGACCATTTATTATAGGCTAGTGATTAGGCTAAGCACTTGAGATACAAAGTTAAATATGACTGTCATGATTCCTATCCTCCCGAATAATAATTTAAACAGAAATTTAGAATGTAACATGAGTGGGATCGTGGTTGAGGAAGTCCCATGCGCATGAATGTATGTATGTGGAGATAAAGAAAAGGAAAAGAAAAGAGGAGGGTGTGGCATACTTCCTAGAGTTGCATCTAAAGTGAGATCTAAAAACATGAGGATACTTGATTGATCTCTGCAGAAATAGTGTTCCAGATTCAAGGAGGAGAAACAAAAGGCATAAAGGCAAATGCGAGCAAAGAGGTAAATGGTAAGAAGAATGGAATTTGGAAATTCATTAAGAATCCATTTACACAAGGTTATGTAGGACAGTTAGTAAACTTTGAACTTTATTCTAAGGTCAAGGGGCAGCTTTTAAGATATTTTTGGTAAAATCTTTCAGTTAAATGTTAAGTTGATTTTTTTAAATGTTATAATTCACAACTGATTTCAAGTTTTTGATGGTAGTTTTAGGGATTAGGTGTTTGTTTTGTTTTGCCTTTTAAAATACTTAAAAGTACATGGCTTATATATGGTTTATAAAATTTTGAGTGAAGGTTTCACTCAATCTTCAAGGGAGATTTTGTTCCATTTTCTTGTTTTGAAGTATTTCTAAGTTTAGGCCTTTGGATGTTGTAAAGAATACCTTTGCTATAAATGCTAAAAATTACTAGGCTATTTCAGGTCAAATTATTGTCATGTACTCCAAAATATGTGCTAGATATTAATACAAATTCTGATGCCATAGTTCCAACAGTAACAGGTGAAATTAGTTCAATATTTCATATAATCTGTTTTACCCCCTCAACAATCAAGAAGGTAAAGCTAGCCTTAGTGAGGGCTGGGGTATTCTATTACTATCTAATTTGATTTAGGGGCTAGAGAACTTACAAGTTTTAAAATATCCTTTTTTAGACTGCTGTGGGAACTGAAATATCTGCCCTTGGTGTCCAACTTTTGAAGGTTAAGTGCAAGTATCCTACCTGTGCAGAAAAATGTAATACAGTAGGTACGCCACTGCCCTAAGATACCTCTATTTATAACATGTAAAGGGTGGTGTCAGCTGAAGGCATAAAATCAGAAGTAATATGGAAATCTTAAAAGTTTACAAAGAAATTGTGAGATCAAATTTAGAATGCAATATACCGTAATTATGTCTGACCCTAACTCTCAAATATATTTTTCAATTTTATATATTTTCAGAGAAAAAAATAATTAATTTATTTGTATTTTCATTAACACATTGTAATTGTACATATTTATGGGATACAACTTGAAGTTTTGATATGCATATATGTTGTAAAATAATATACTCAAGATAGCTAGTGTATTCACCTGAGGCATTTATCATGTGTTGATGATGAAGCCACAAAAGTCACTCCTCTAGGTATCTCATAATATACAATACCTTTGAAAGCCTAAAAAACCTCTCTTCTAGCTATTTTGTAACATACCTTACTGTTAAACACAGTCACCCTACTGTGCAATAGAACACCAGAACTTATTTCTCCTATCTAGTTGTAACTTTGTACCTGTTGACTAACCTCTCCCTTTTCTCCTCTCTTTCCTCCCACCTCCCATCCCTAGTCTCTGGTAACAACTGTTCTACTCTGCTTCTATGATATCATATTTTTTCTTTAGATTCCACATATGAGTGAGATAATACGGTATTTGTCTTTCTGTGTCTGGCTTATTTCACTTAACATGATGTTCCTCAGCTTCATTCACGTTATTACAAATGACAGAATTTTCTTTTTAAAGGTTGTGTATTAGTCCATTTTCATGCTGCTATGAAGAAATACCTGAAGCTGAGTAATTTCTAAAGGAAAGAGGTTTAATTGACTAATAGTTTGGGGTAACTGGAAAGGGCCCAGGAAACTTACAATTACGGTGGAAGGGGAAGCAAACACATCGTTCTTTACATGATGGCAAGAAGAATAATGAGTGTCAAGAAAAGGGGAAAAAAACCCTTATAAAACCATCAGATCACATGAGAACTCACTCACTATTATGAGAACAGAAGCACAAGGGTAACCATGCTCATGATTCAATAACCTCCCACCTGCATCTTCCCACAACACATGGTGATTATGGGAACTACAATTCAAGATGACATTTGTGTAGGGACACAGCCAAATTATATAGTTCCACCCCAACTCCTCCGAAATTTCATGTCCTCACATTTCAAAACACAATCCTGCCTTTCTAACAGTTCCCCAAGGTCTAAACTCCTTCTAGCATTAACTCAAAATTCCAAATCCAAAGATTCATCTTAGATAAGGTGAGTCTGCCTATGAGCCTGCAAAATCAGAAGCAAGTTAGTTACTTCCCAGATACAATGCGGGTACAGGCATTGGGTAAATACACCTGTTTCAAATGGGAGAAATTGGCCAAAACGAAGGGGCTAAGTCCCCACACGAGTCCAAAATCCAACAGGTAGTCACCAAACCTTAAATTTCCAAAATGACCTCGTTTGACTCCTCGAGACTCCTGGATATCACATCCATGTCATACTGATGCAAGACATGGGCTCCTATGGCCTTGGGCAGCTCCACCTCTGTGGCTTTGCTGGGTATAGCCCTTCTCCCAGCTGCTTTCACAGGCTGGTGTTGAGTGTCTGTGGTCTTTCCAGGCACACAGTGCAAATTATCGATGGATCTCCCATTCTCGAGTCTGAAGAAAGGTGACTCTCCTCTCAGAGCTCCACTAGACAGTGCTCCGTGGGGACTCCATGTAGGACCTCCAACCCCACATTTCCCGTGTGCACTGCCTTAGCAGAGGTTCTCCATGAAGGCTCTGCCCCTGCAGCAAACATCTGCCTGGACATCCAGGTGTTTTCATACATCCTCCGAAATCCAGGTGGAGGTCCTAAATCTCAATCCTTAACTTCTGTGCACTCACAGGCTCAATACCACATGCAAGCTGCCAAGCCTTGGGCCTTGGGGCTTGCACCCTATGAAGTAATGGTATTCAAGCTGTATCTTGGCCTTTTTTAGCCGCAGCTGGCATTGAAGCAGTACCATGTCCAGAGGCTGCACAGATCATGGTGACCCTGGGCTGGACACAGGAAACCATTCTTCCTTCCAAAGTCTCCATGCTTGTGATGAGAGGGGCTGCTGTGAAGGTCTCTGAAACACCCTGGAGCCATTTTCCCAATTGTCTTGGTGATTAATATTCCACTCCCTGTTACTTATACAAATTTCAGCAGCAGGCTTTAATTTCTTCCCAGGAAAGGTGTTTTTGTGTGTGTGTGTTTTGTTTTTTGTTTTTTTCTTTTCTTTTCTATTGCATTGTGAGGGTCCAAATATTCCAGATTTTTTGCTCTGCTTCCCCTTGGATGATTTGTCCCATAGACACTTCTTCTGCCAGATCCCGTAAGTCATTTCTCTCAAGTTCAACGTTCCACAGATTTCTAGTGCAGGGCAAAATACTGCTAGTTTCTTTGCTGAAACATAGCAAGAATCACCTTTATTACAGTTCCCACCAAGTTCCTCATCTCCATCTGAGACCACCTCAACCTAGACTTCATTGTCCATGTCACTATCAGCACTTTGGTCAAAGCCATTCAACAAGTCTGTAGGAAGTTCCACACTTTCCACATTTTCCTGTCTTCTGAGCCCTGAAAACTGATCCAACCTCTTCCTGTTACCCACTTCCAAAATCACTTCCACATTTTCAGGTATCTTTACAGCAACTTCCCACTCTACCAATACCAATTTACTGTATTAGTTTACTCTCACCCTGCTATAAAGAAATACCTGAGACCGCATAATTTATATTTTTAAAAAGAGGTTTAATTGACTCACAGTTCAGCATGGCTAGGGAGGGCACAGGAAACTTGTAATTGTAATCATGACAGAAGGGGAAGCAAACACATCATTCTTTTCATGGTGACAGGAAGGAGATTGAGTGCGGAGCAAAGGGGGAAAAGCCATTTATAAAACCATTAGACCTGGTGAGAACTCACTCATTATCACGAGAACAGCAGGATGGGGGTAACAACCCCCATGTTTCAATTACCTCCTACCTGGTCCCTCCACAACACATGGGGATTATGGGACCTGCAATTCAAGATGGCATTTGGTTGGGAACACAGTGAAATCATGTCAGGCTGTATAGTATTCTGTGGTGTGTGCCTACCACTTTTTAATATCTACTCATCCATTGGTGAACATTTAGTTTGCTTTCACACCATTGTTATTGTGAATAGTGCTAAAATGTATATGGGAATTCAGGTATCTCTTCAATATACTGATCTTAATTTCTTTGGATATATAGTCAGAAATTGAATTGCTGAATCATATGGTAGTTCTATTTTTAATTATTTTGAAGATCTATGCCAGTTTTCATATTGACTGTACTAATTTATAATCATATCGATAGTGTTTCAATGTTTTCTTTTCTCTACATCCCTTGCAACACTTAATTTTGTCCATCTTTTTGATAATGGTCATTCCGTCATTCCAACAGATGTGAAGTGATATGTCTCTGTGATTTTAATTTGCATTTTCCTTATAACTAGAGACACTGAGGATATTTTTCATATATCTCTTAGTCATTTGTATGTCTTCTTTTGAGAAATATATACTAAGGTCTTTGCTGATTTTTGAATTGGATTATTTGAGTTTCTGCTGTTGAGTTGTTTAAGTTCCATATATATTCTGGATGTTGACTATTTGTCAGATGTATAGTTTACAAATGTTTTCTCTCATTCTGTACATTGTCTCTTCACTCTCTTAATAACCTCCTTTGCTGTACAAAAGCTTTTTATTCTGATGCAATCTCATTCGCCTACTTTTGCTTTTGTTGCCTGTGCTTTTGAGGTTTTATTAAAAAAATCCTTGCTCAACCCAATGTCATGGTGTTATCCCGATGTTTTCTTCCAGTAGTTTTATAGTTTTATGTCTTATGCTTGTTTTTAATCTATCTTGAATTGAACTTTGTTTATGGTGAAAGATAGGGGTCTAGTCTTATTTATTTATTTTGCATATGGATATCCAATTTTCCCAGCACATTTTTTTGAAGAGAATATTATTTCTCCAGTGTACGTTCTTGGTAACTCTGTTTAAAATCAGTTGGCTAAAAATATGTGGATCTGTTTCTGGGCTCTCTTTTCTGTTCCATTGATCTACATATGTGTTTTTCTTCCAGTATGATGCTGTTTTGGTTACTATAGATTTGTAGTATAGTTTGAAGTAAGGCAGGGTGATATCTTGAGCTCTGTTCCTTTTGCTAAAGACTGTTTTGGACAGTTGAGGTCTTTAGTTCTATATGTATTTTAGGATTGTTTTTCTTCTTTTGTGAAGATTGCCATCGGTATTTTGACAAAGATTGCATTAAATCCGTAGATAGTTTGGGGTAGTATGTTTATTTTGACAATATCAATTCTTTCAATCTGTAAACACAGGCCATCTTTTCATTTATTTGTGTTCTCCTAAATTTCTTTTACTAAGGTTTTATAGTTTTCCTAATAGGGGTCTTTAAGCTCTGTTTATTCCTATGTATCTTTTTTGGAGCTATTGAAAATGAAATTGTTTTCTTGATTTCTTTTTGGATAGTTCATTATTAGTGTATACAAATACTATTACATTTTGCAGGTTGATTTTGTATCCTTCAACTTTATTGAATTTATTAGTTCTAACAGCATTTTGGTGGAGACTTTAAGGTTTTCCACATATAACATCATGCCATCTTCAAAAAGGGATGATTTGACTTCTTCTTTTCCAATTTGGATGCCTTTGTTTCTTTCTCTTGCCTAATTGCACTGGCTAGGACTTTCAGTGCTATGTTGAATAAGTGGTGAAAGTGGGCATTCTTGTCTTGTTCTTCATCTTAGAGAAAAAATTCTCAACTTTTCCCTATGCAGTATAATGTCAGCTGTGGGGTGGTCATATATGGGTTTTATTGTGTTGAGGTATATACTTTCTATACCTAATTCATTGAGAGCTTTTAATCATGAAGGGATATTGAATTTTGTCAAATGTTTTTTTCTGCATCTAGTGAGATGATTATATGCTTTTTGCCTTCTTTTAATGTGGTATATCACATTTATTGATTTCCATATGTTAAACCATCCTTGCCTTCCTAGAATGTCCCCTACTTGATCATAATAACTGATCTTTTTAATGTGCTGGTGAATTTTTTTGCTAGTATCTTCTTGAGGGTTTTTACATCTATGTTCATAAAGAATATTGGCCTGTAATTTTATTTTTTGTTGTGTCCTTGTCACAAAAAATGTTTTGAAATCAGGGTAATGCTAGCCTACTAAAATGAGTTTGGAAGTATGCTCTTCTCTTCATTTTTCTGGAATATTTTGAGGAAAAGTGGTATCAGATCTTCTTTGTGTGTTTGATAGAATTTGGCAATGAAGACAGCAGATGCTGACCTTTTCTAAAAAAACCAGTATAAATGCTACATTTATGTTAAAATTCTAAGGTAGGTAATTTAAGAAGAAAAATGCAACTAAGTAAAGAATCCAGGGTTCATTAAATATGGAAAGACTCGTTTTTGAATACTATTTCAGGACAAAATCTTCAGAGTTATTTTGAATATCAAAAGTTCTAGAAAATCAACCATAAAGCAGAAACTTTGAAGACCTCTTTGGGAGGAAAGAAGAACATCACCCCTGAGCATTTTCTTATCTTCTGATAGAATTTTGCACATACACACGCACACACAAAACCACAAAACCTAAACAAAAAGAAAAGATTAAGAAATAAGAGGGGAGAAAGAGAGGGAAACTGACTTTTTATCCAAAAGCTCTGAATCAAAGCATAAAATTGAATGGAATTACCAGAATACTTATCATCAAATCTGAATATACGGCAGATGTTCCCTAATTATTTAGCAACTTTCACTTGATGAAAGGCCTATATCATTGATTAGTTTATGAATTTTTTAGTACTTTTATTTTTTTGAGGAAAATATATCTATATCTGTATCTCAATCTTCTATAGCTATATGACCAGTTGCCTTGAGTAGAAATATGATGATATTGAGAACATAGTTTTTTAAAATTTAATTGACACTGCTTTTCTTTTTGAACTTATTTCAAACCAGTGAAACACTGTAGTAAAATTAAGTTATAAATAACTTGCTTATAATTTGAATTTAAGAAATTAGAATGCCTGTTTCCACTAGGCACTAGTTTAACAACACAGTGACTATCCATGCTACTAAAGCAGGGAGAAAACTGAAACTGTTACAAATGCTTTATTAAATGCCAAATAAGTATATGCATAGCCTGAAGAGGATTGGGATATCTCCAACACACTACCCTTGAGAGTAGTTCAACTGAATAGCTAGCTGGTTAAGTCAAGAACAAGGGTCAGAGTCTTTTGGGTGAGTGGGAGAAGAACAAGAATAATATTAGATTTATGGGTACAGTTTAGAGAGCACATCTTTCTAAAAACAGAACTACGACAATGAGAGGAGAGATATTTGTTATTGGAAACATTGCTGCTGGAGGAGTCTGAAAACAGAGGAAGAGCACACAAGGGAAACTATCTACAGAGGGTAACTGCCTACTATAATTTTTTTTGTTCTTCCATGGAAGTATTTATTTACTCATGAATAACACCCTAATATTTCTCTTTGGGTAGATTGAAGTTAATATCATTAGTCTTTCCCAACCTGCTTTCCATTACATACTTGTAGTGTTTCCTTCTTCTACATGTTCTTTCATTTTATCATTTTTTTCCACTGGTAAATATGCATGGAAGACCTATTACAGATGTAACACGAACATAAAAGGGAATCACTTTACCCCTAGCCAAATCTTAACCCCATAGTGTTGCCAAGTCATTCTCTAGGTTGTAGAATTATTATTTATTCAGAACACTAAGCCTGATTCAGTTTTCTGTTAAGCTACAAAATAAGTAAACATGAATCACTTGGATTCCAGGATCCTGGATATAGTCTAAAGATGGCATTCCATTATATTTAGAAAATGACTGTTAAGTAAGAGAAAATTTCTAGTGTTTTGAAAACAACTTTTTCAATTTGTTCACAAGTTTCTGGGTTCATAGCTAATGTACAACATTCATGTCAATGATCTTAATTGATTATGATAATAAAAGATTAATTAATCAACTCATATTTGTTAGTACTTACAAATGCTACTTATGAACTTATATCCTTAATTAATACACTATAATTAAAATTAAAATATAGACTAGGTCAGAGATTCAATCACCTTTTAGACAAGTTACCTACAATCAACAATGCTTTCTTTGTGGCTAAGTAAAGATTACTTTCAGTCTTGATCTATGATAATCCTCTGCTTAATTTGAAACTGGTAACTCCTTTCCAAGTGGAATACTTCTCTCCATTGGCTCCCATAAAACAGCATACATTTTTGACAAATTACTACATTCCTGTTGTGATCTCCTCCTTTCCATCTGTGCCATAAAATTCAGTGGTTCTTCAAGGTTCTGTTATGAGCCTTGTTCTGATACTTTTCTTTGTGTTCTCTCTATTAGTTTTCTATGCATTCTCTCTATGAAACTAACCTACTCCAGCTGCTTTTCTTCAGATGACATGTATATGCAGGTGATGACTCACATATTTTCAGGCTCCACCTGGTTCCTGAGCATGTATATTCAATTTATCATTAAACAGCTTCACTAAAAACATCTTGTTGTCACCTCCAACCTAACATCCCAAACCAAACCCATTGTCTTCCTATTCTTCACTCCATACTCCTCCATTATTCTCTGTCTTAATGACATCACTGTCCTCCCAAATCCTTGAGAGTCTTCCTTGATTTCTTTATTCTGTTCTCCCACTGCAACCAATACATCTATTAATTATTTATCCTCCAGTATGTCCTCTTCTTTCCTTTCTCACCTATTCAAAGTCATGATTCAGGCTACACATTCTCTCCTGGATTTTTACATTCACTCCTTCAATGGGTTGTAGTTTTGCCTTTTCAATTTATTTATCCCAATACATATTAAGTAATCTTTCTAAAATGTGATGTGATCATTTCCCTTGCTTTAAACATGACATCAACTCTGTTTGTTATCTCTGGAGTAAAAGGATTTTCATGATTTGGCCCCTGCTTATAGCAACAGCTTCATCTGTTTCTCCTCTCTCTCCCACTCTAGGTTCAGCTAAAGTGAAAACTTTGAAGTCTCATTAACAAGCATACCCTCTTTGGCTTCCTGGACTTTGTATATGATCTTTTTGTCTAATTGAAATGCCCATTATTCCATTTATCCTCATGGCTAATTCTTACTGAATTTTGAGTTTTGGGCTTGAAGTGTGACTCCTCTAGGAACCTAGATTGCTTCTCTTAATGACCCCCATGGAATCCAGGAAGTGCTGTAGAAGCTTATTATTATTTCTGTTAGCCACTGTCACACCATTTAGAGATTGGCTTTTTATTCATTTTCTTTTTTCCTACTCTAAACTTGTGGAGGGCAAGCACTCTTTCTTCTTCATGGTGGTAATTCCGACACCAAAATACTCTGTAACATACAATGGGTATAATAAATATTTGTTACATAATATAGGTACTGTGATTCATTATTACAGAACTAAACCCAGCAATTCATGTTAACACAGATAAAACGTATGTGAGCTGTTAAAACAAAACGTCAGCCAAATTAAATTTGAAAGAGTTTAGTTGAGCAATGAATGATTTGCAAATCAGGCAGCCTCCTGAGCCAGAGTAGGTGCAGGGAGACTCCAGTGCAGCCACGTAGTGGAAGAAGATTTATGGACAGAAAAAGGAAAGTGGCATACAGAAAACAGAAGTGAGGTACAAAAAGAGCTGGATTGGCTACAGCTCAGCGTTTGATTTATTTGAACATTTGGTTGGCCAAAACTCAGTGATTGGCATAAGTGTAGGCTGCAGCCTGTTTGCACTGCCACTTGTTAAAGTTCATGATGTAAGGAAAAACCTTTAGCGTGAACTTAAAATACATGATGAGGCAGCTTTAGGCTAAACTTGATTTAACAGAACATTAGAGGAAAGACTGCATCCTTGGGGCCTAGGTAAGGCTGTGGCAGGGAGTTTAGATATTAGAGCAAAGTATGAGATAGATTTCAGTCCCTATTCCCTACCTCTCCCCAGGGGTAGAGTGTGGGGAATATCCCAGGGCACAATTGGTACAACCAACCACACGTTTCATACCTTCTAATTTTGTCTAGAACTAGTTGAAGTCATGAGGATATCAGTGCACAACTGACATAAAATGCATATTAATGAAACGATAGAGCAACTAAGGTTAGCTAAAGGATCAGTCTAATTTTGAAACTGGCGCTGAGTAGGTTCGGTATACATTTTACTCATTTTTGTAGTGATCTGAGTTACTTTTATTGTCAGTTCAGGTTACCTTTGGTGTTTCTTCTATCAGATTCTACAAATAAGAAATAATCTGAAATTTAACTCGACTAAGATATATATAACCAATAATCTCATCTATTTTAAAATGTTACTGCCTCATCAATATTACCGTTTATGGAATGTATCTTCTACCTTCCTAGTATTATTGAGTGTTAGAAACCCTGTGAAGGAGAAGCACTTTGGGAAGCCGAGGCAGGCAGATCATGAGGTCAGGTGTTCAAGACAGCGTGGCCAATATGGTGAGACCCCGTCTCTACTAAAAATACAAAATTAGCCAGGCATGGTGGCACATGCCTGCAATCTCAGCTACTCGGGAGGCTGAGGCAGGAGAATTGCTTGAATCCAGGAGGGGGAGGTTGCAGTGAGCCAAAAAACAATAACCAAAATAATATCTTTACAACATTTTGAAACAATGCCATTGCATTAGTTTCCAAGGACTTCTTAAACAATGTTCCATAAACTGGGTGTCTTAAAACAATAGAATTTACTCTCTCACAGTTTGGAGGCCAGAAGTCTAAAATCAACTGTCAGTAGGCCATGTTAGGGAACAAAATTCTCTTGCCTCTCCCAGCTTCTGGAAGTTGCTGGTAATTCTTTGCTTGTGGGCCGCATAACTCTCATCTCTGAATCCGTCATCACATGACCTTCTTTGCTCTGTCTGAGTCTGTGTCTTCACATGATCTTTTATAAGGATACCAGTCATTGGATTTACAGCACACCCTAATCCAATATGACCTTACCTTAACTTGATTAATTCTGCAAAGACTCTGTTTCCAAATAAGTTCAGTTTCACAAGTATGAGGCAGGGTTAAGGATTTAAACGCATCCTTTTGGGGAACACAAGTTAACCTACAACATCCACATGTACTAGAGCATACTCTATCACTCTACAAGATTCACTCTGCAATCATACTCCTCCTTCTAAAAATGAAATATTTGTATTGGAGGACAATGGGTCTGGAACAGTATGATTCTTTTACTCCACAATGTGCTTTGCTTCATTTCTCAGCAAACTTCCCCACTTATAATGTTATGTATCCATAAAAAACAATCTCTTTTCTCTCTGAGTAATTGCTCCTCAATCCCCTTTTCAGCTTCCCACTACAGCTTTTCTGTCTTTCATAATTTCTAGTCTCCTTTTTTGTTAGAACCTGAAATATGTAGTTGTTTTCACTCATTGTTAACATTTTCTTTTAAACCAATTTTCATCAGGTTTTTGTCCGCTACAACTGTAATTGGTGATCTTGTCTCAAGGTCATGAATGACATTTATTTTGTTATTTCCAGTGGTCAATTCTCTATCCTCACTGTCTACTTCCCCTTAGAAGGATTCGTCACAATTAATTGCATGTCTTGTTTTCTCTCCTACCTCAATTGGCACTCTTTAAAATCTCTTTTGCTGTTTTATTCCTTGCCTTTAATGTTACAGGGTTTAGACACTGGTCTTTTTTCCTCTCTATCTAATTCACTCACATGGTGTGTTTTTTTCTTCCAGATTCATGGCTTTAAATACCAGTTACATTCTAATAACTCTCAAATATGTATATCCAACTTAGACGTCCCTTCTGAACCCTAGACTTGTTTACTCAACTGTCTACTTGATATTTTCGCTTGGATATGTGTTAAATATCTCAAGCACAGTATTTCTCAACTCTCAGATTGCACCTATTTTTCTCTCTCACTTCCCTCTCCTTAAAATAAGAATCCACAAGTCAGCCTGCTCTCACTGCATTTATCTGGGGTCTAATTTATGGCAAGTTTATACAAGTGGTGAAGTCAAAGTATTTTGAATCATTGGAGACTCTTCTATTTCTCTCACAGCACACATACCGTCTGGTAGACAACCATGTTTAATTTACATTCAAAGTTATATCTCAAAACTGACCCTGTCTCTCCTTGTTATCACCCTGGTTGGGCCATCAGTGTCTCTCTCCCAGAGTACTTCAGGAGCCTCTTAACTGAAGCCTCTTGCCTCTTGCTCCTTAGTTTGTTCACAGCACAGCATGCAGAATTATCATTTAAAAACAAATATGACCATCTCACTCCTCTGCACAAAACCCTCAAAGTTTTATTTGTTTTACTGAGAGTAAAATCCAAGGTCTTTACAATGGCAGCAAAGGTGGTAGCCAATCCTGGCTTCTTACCTTCCTGTTATCCTGTTCTCATCTCATACTTCTCTTTGCCTTGCTAGTTCAGCTGTAGCTGCACTTGTTTCTTTGCTGCCTTAGGGTCTTTGTATTAGCTCTTCTTGATATGAGTAGCTCAGGCCCACGCTTCCTTCAAGTCTTTGCTCATAATTCACCTTTTCAAATAGATGCACACCTTATTTTAAATATACACTATTCCCCATTCCCTGTCCCCTTCATCCTGATCTTTTAATATTTTTCCATATCGTCTCTCTCCTTCCAACATGATTTATTTATTAAATTATGGTCTTGATTTAATAGTATCCGGTGGAAGGTTAGTTCCATGAGAAAGAAATCTGTTTTAATTACTTGTGTACTCCAAGTACCTAAATTAGAGTCTAGCACATAATAGGTGCTCAAGTTCATGTTTTTTCAATGAATGAATAAGTAAATGATAATGTAGTTTAGTAGTAGTTTCACAGTATATGCATGGAATAATGATATTTGTTCATTTTACGTTTACTAATGAATAAGATTTCAGAGAACAAATGTCATCACAATAATCTGCACCACTATTGTTGAAAGAGTTTTTCTATGTGCCTAGAGATTCTTTTACATAATTCAAATTGATATTCTTCCATAGTAAAGGCATCCATAAGTAAGACAACTGAGGCTTTGCAAGATTAAGTGACATTATCATGTCTAAACAGCATGCACAGTGGTAGAACTCAGAGTCAACAACAGCTCTGTGTAGACTAAAATTCCACTTTAATCATTCTGCTCTATTTCCACTTTCATAAACACTCAGGGAGCAGGAAGGAAAATTCTTTTTCTCCTGAAACACATATGCACTCTCATATGTTGCTGACTGGCATTTATATGTGCACAGGCAGCTGCTGCTCATCCAGCCCTGAATTTCTTAGTCCAGAATTGCTAAAACTATCACTGATGTTGTTATTGCTGTTTTTTCTATTGTCATCGGCTTCTTTTTTAAAGCAATCTGTGACACATTGAGAGATGCTTCTAGGAAATAGCTTTGCAACTCAAGAATGGCACTTCAGAACTAAGTAATTTAATATTTCACAGAGAAATGTACTGAATGCATCAATTTCCTCAGGGCTTTGGTTGAACTTACAGAAGTGACAATGTGCTACTCTGTAATAGGTCTTGAGCTTTCTTTACAATAGGTGTTTTATGGAGGTGGCCAAGAAATCATTGTGACATTCACCTAAATGAGGATTCACTAACAGTGCCTTATTTATCTGTTGCCTTTTTGGCTTTTTTAATCACTTGCGTTATTGTTACTTGAAGCTGGCTTTGTTAACTAAATAATTTTCTTTTCTATATGTTGGGATGGTATTACTTTCTGAAATAAACAATTTCCTTTCCCATAAATAGCTACAGTCATACTTCTTATGACTTTGGACTCTGATTCAGTTTCATATTCCATTCACAAATGTTATTTTAGATATGTCTACATGGCTTCAAATTCTTGGATAGAAAAGAAAAGTCTAGTATTAATCTAATACAATGCCATACACTAAACACAATAAAAAATAGGTAGAAATTCCCTGCAGTAAGACCAGAATTAATAAGAAAGATTGAAGAAATGATACCATCAATATGATTTTATTTCAAATGTTTATATTTTGAACTCCTCAAATTAAAAATCATTTTACATGATGACATATGCTAATTATACCTTTCAACAATAAAGAGAAAATGATAGCTCAGTTTGGGCATTGACCTGTTTGAAGGATATTGCATAAGGAATGAAGGTTGGATAAATACACAATTACTTTCCATAGTGGAACTGTTTACCAGTGATTTATTATGATGTTGATTGAGAAGTCTTTATATTAAGTTTAATTATCCAAATCTGAATCTGAATGTATATGCTGGTGTCAAATGAAAGGCAAGAACTGAGGTTGAAAAGTTAAATAAATGATATTTTTTCTCAAGTGAGCCAAAAGTTTGAAAGTTGCTAAAATTTTTTTATCAACTAAGGTTCATGTATGAAGAGCTGTGACTTTTTATAAATGAAATTATATTACTTAAAAAAATTTATAATGAGAGTTCATATACTGCCAAAGAAACTTGAGTCTCTTATGCATACAATGTTTGGGCTCTGATATCTGAAGACATTGGAGACATAATTTATACATGCATAATTTATTCTTTAATTAAGGATTCTGTTATTTGGAATAAATTGTATGGTTGGTAAAGAGTAATTTGTGTTGAATAGCTCTATCTGTCTATTGACTTACATCTCACACACAATAAAATACAAAATTAAACACTAAAATTACACATATTTAGAGAACAAACTGAAAATTGATAGATCCCTACATATTTGTTATCTTCCTCACCCACAAAACTTCCCCACAAAATAAGTAGTTTTCAATGAATATAACTATTTTATTTACTAAGATTTTCCAATTATTTATTATACCAATAAACATAAGGATTACTGAATGCAGAAATATTTGATTCTTATGCTTAACCTACACACACCTGTATTCCTTTAAGTCTTAAGGCTTCAGTCTAGTTACTCTGTAGTCAAAAAATAAAATGGTTAAGAGAACATTTCTGGATATTTTAAACCCAGAGATCAATGTAAAAACTTCTAATAGTTTTAAATAGAAATTTTGTTAAAGTAAACACAAAGTTATTAAATGGGTGAAAAGTAGTTTGAAAAGTTGGGTTGTGATCACTACTAAGGAAAGAAAGAAGGCAGGTGAGTTGGCATAATCTTGTAAACATCTTAATAACTGAACCTCGTAGTAGTAGACAAATGATGCTAGCTAGAAGGCTAGTGCTTATCTCTGGATGGATGTTTCTGGTTTGCTTGTGGTAAAGAAATGTGTATTCTAAGAATTTTTGAGTCACCGCTTCTTAGAAAATATCATATAAATCAGCAGTCTGCAGCCTTTTTGGCATCAGGGACTGGTTTTGTGAAAGAAAATTTTTCCACGGACCAGAATGTGGGGGATGGTTTCAGGATGATCAAGCACTTTACATTTATCATTAGATTCTTATAAGGAGTGCATAACCTAGATCCCTAGCATGCACAGTTCACAATAGGGTTCATACTCCTATGAGAACCTAATGCTATTGCTGATCTGGCAGGAGGTGGAGCTCAGGCAGTAATGCTGGTCCGCTGCTCACCTCCTGTGGTGAAGCCCAGTTCCCAACAGGCCACGGATGAGTACTGGGGTTGTGGACCCCTGATATAAGCCATAGAAATATCTGTGACTATAAAATTGAGATGCTTCATAAGCTAAACTCTCCTCACTGTTTGAGGTGTCCTGTAAACCTCACAGGAAACCTCTTACATTACTCTGGACCAGAGAGGAAATGCCAACGCTGACCAGAAAGTCATGGAGAGCCACACAAAATGCTCCTGATCCCTCCCTAATTGACTCACGCAACTTGATTGCTTATATCTTTGAAATTGCTAGTAATAATTGCTACTGAGTAAGAACTGTGATTTGTGTGAGTCTGACTTTCAACAACGTGATACTAAACATTAGATAATTAATCCTCAGCATCCATTTCTTCATTCAGTACTAGTTCATGTTTTCTATTGCAGATACACGGTATTTTTAAATACAATGCTGAAGTTATAAGAATTCCAAGAAAGAATAATGTAATATAAGTCTGTAATAGACCTAGTGCCTTTGTTCTTATAATGTATTTAGGTACTCAATGTATCATAATTAATAGAAAATGTTTATTGGATAAAAATGAGACACTTCATAAAGGGGTTTAAAGTCCACACAAAATTAGGATGCTATTTTGATGATCATTTAATATTTAATAATAGAATAGTGATTTGAATAAGCTAAAGGTCTGAGAAACTTGTTCCTTATAATACAATTACAACTTATTTTTAGATAGTTTAATTGCATTTTCTATCTGCATAATTTTGTATCTTCAAAGCATCTAAAAAGAATTGAAATCCCAAAATTTTAATTTCCAACTCATTAAACATTTTGGTACATTCTCTTACAGGTTTTGGCTAGTTTATTTGTTGGAGCCAAGGCTAATCAGAAGGATACGGGCACATATTGACAAATAAAGAAATAGTCTTTCAATTCTTTTTCAAAATTCCAGTGAGCTCTACAACCCAAGGAAGAAAGAGAAAGGCCTAATAAATATGACTTCAGTTCCCCACAAAGAGGAAACATTTAATTGCAGACCATGCATTAGTTCATTTTTATGCTGTTGATAGAGACCTACCCGAGACTGGGAAGAAACACAGGTTTATTTGGATTTACAGTTCCAAGTGTCTGAAGAAGTCTCAGAATCATGACATGAGGTGAAAAGTACTTCTTTATGGTGGCAGCAAGAGAAAAATGAGGAAGAAGCAAAAGCAGAAACCCCTGATAAACCCATCAGATCTCATGAGACTTATTCACTATCATGAGAATAGCACGGGAAGGACTGGCCTCCATGATTCAGTTACCTCCCCCTGGGTCCCTCCCACAACATGTGGGAATTCTGAGAGATACAATTCAAGTTGAGATCTGGGTAGGGACACAGAGCCAATTCAATTCATTTCACCCCTGACCCCTCCAAATCTCATGTCCTCACATTTGAAAACCAATCATGCCTTCCCATCAGTCCCCCAAAGTCTTAACTCATTTCAGCATTAACTCAAAAGTCCACAGTCTAAAGTCTCTTCTGAGACAAGGAAAGTCCCTTCTACCTATGAACCTGTAAAATCAAAAGCAAGCTAGTTACTTCCTAGATACAATGGGGGTATAGGTATTGGGTAAATACAGCCATCCCAAATGAGAGAAATTGGCCAAAACAAAGGAGTTACAGGACCCATGCAAGTCTGAAATCCAGCAGGGCAGTCAAATTTTAAAGCTCCAAAATGATCTTTGACTCCATGTCTGACATCCAGGTCACGCTGATGCAAAAGGTCGATTCCCATGGTCTTGGGCAGCTCTGCCCCTGTGGCTTGTAGGGTAAAGCCTCCTTCCTTGTTGTTTTCATGAGCTGGAAATTGAGTGTCTGAGGCTTTTCCAGGTGCATAGTGCAAGCTGCCAGTGGATCTACCATTCTGGGGTCTGGAGGATGGTGGCCTTCTTCTCACAGCCCCAGTAGGCAGGGCCCTAGTAGGAACTCTGTGTGGAGTTCCCACCCCACATTTCTTTTCCACACTGTTCAAGCAGAGATTCTCCATTAGGCCCCTGCCTCTGTAGCAAACTTTTGCCTGGGCATCCAGGCGTTTCCCTACATCCTCTGAAATCTAGGTGGAGGTTCCCAAACCTGAATTCTTGACTTCTGTGCACTCTTAGGCCCAATACCACATAGAAGCTGCCAAGGCTTGGGGCTTCCACCCTCTCAAGCAACACCCCGAGCTCTATGTTGGCCCTTTCAGCCATGGCTGGAGCAGCTGGGACACAGGGCACCAAGTCCCTAGGCTACATAAAACCACTTTTTCCTTCTGGACCTCTGGGCCTGTGATGGGAGGGGCAGCTGTGAAGGTCTCTGACGTGGCCTGGAGACATTTCCCCTGTGGTCTTGGGATTAACATTAGGCTTCTTGCTACTTATGCAAATGTATGGTTGGCTTGAATTTCTCTCCAAAAAATGGGTTTTTCTTTTCCGCTGCATCTTCAGGCTGAAAATTTTCTGAACTTTTATGCTCTGTTTTCTTTTAAAATGAAATGCTTTTAACAGCACCCAAGTCACGTTTTGAATGCTTTGCTACTTAGAAATTTCTTCTGCTAGATATCAAAAATCATCTCTCTCAAGTTTAAAAGTTCCACATATTTCTAGGGCAGGGGCAAAATGCTGCCAGTCTCTTTGCTAAAATGTAAAAGGAGTCACCCTTGCTCCAGTTCCCAACAAGTTCCTCATCTCCACCTGAGACCACTTCAGCCTGGACCTTATTGTTTATATCACTATCAGCATTTTTCTTAAAGCCATTCAACAAGTCTCCCACGTTTCCCTGTCTTCTTCTGAGCCCTCCAAACCATTCCAATCTCTCTGCCTCTTACTCAGTTCCAAAGTCACTTCCACATTTTCAAGCATCTTTTCAGCAACTCCCCACACTACTGGTACCAATTTACTGTATTAGTTCGTTTTCATGGTACTAGGCTGAAATTGGGAAGAAAAAGAGGTTTAATTGGACTTACAGTTCCACACGGCTGAGAAGGCCTCAGAGTCATGGCAGGAGATGAAAAGCACTTCTTAGATGGTGGCAGCAAGAGAAAAATGAGGAAGAAGCAAAAGTGGAAACATCCTGACAAACCCATCAGGTCTCATAAGACGTAATCACTACGACAAGAATAGCATGGAAAAGACTGGTCCCCATGATTCAATTACCTCCTCCTGGGTCCCTCCCGCAACATGTGGGAATTCTGCGAGATGCAATTCAAGTAGAGATTTGGGTGGGGACACAGCCAAACTATATCAGAGTGTCTTTACTAGCCATGAAATTAATGGGAATGAAATTTCATGTATTACAGACAGTAAGAAATAGAAGTTTGGAAGGAGCATTAAAGAATACTAGTCTCACAGCTCGAATTCTAAAGAGTTTGATCTCTGTAACCTGTAATTTACTTTGTTGAATTTTGTTGATTAGAAGACAAGTCTTTTGAACTCAGGGTCTGAGAGTTTGGACTCAAAACTGTAATCTAATTCCTTCCCTGGGTAAGACACTAAGTTGGAAAAACTTATATTCTTTACAACTGCCAGAAACTCATCTAGCAGTCATTAATATAATTTCTGTGATCATTACACACACTAGCTTATTGTTATATGAACACTTATAAGATACAGACTAGCTAGCTCCTAACTGATATAACAAGAATATATTAATCAGATATATGATTTATTGCTAAACCGACTTTTTGTATTACAATTGCTAGAGGGATTTCTTGATAGAATGCCTTATGTGAGAATGTAGAGACTGAATGAAATCTTAGACCTGTGCTTTGTAAAAATAGGAAGAGGACAATAAATTTTGAAGAAATAAAAGTAAATTAATTTTACCAAGAAATTTAAAAGAATAAATAAACATTTTATTTACTATAAATTATCAACATGATTACCTGTGCTATGGTTTGAATGTTTGTGTCCCTTCCAAAATTCACAATGAAACTTAACCCCCAATGCAACAGTATTAAGAGGTAGTACATTTAGAAAGTGACTAACCCATAAGGGCTCCACTTTCACGGATGAGATTAGCAACCCTATAAAAGGGCTGGAATTAGCTAGCTAGGTTCTTTTGCTTTTCTACCCCATTTTCCCTACATTCTCATCTGTCATGTAAGGACACAGCATTTATCCCCTCCAGAGGACACAGCATTCAGGTGCCATATTGGAAACAGAGAATAGGCACAAACCTATTGTGTTGGGCACAAACCCAACCTGTGTAACTGTGAACAATGAATTTATAAATTACCCAGTCTCAGGCATTTTGTTGTAGCATAATTAATGGACTAAGACAGCCAGGGACTAAACAAATCTAGACAAATATTCATAACTGTACTAAATAATAGCATGAACAGTCATAGATTTTAAAAGTGAAACTCCAAATGTTAACTGCAACAAAAATTTTAAAAAATCTATGCAAGAAGTGTAACAATAACAAACATTATGGGCACTATAAAGATAAAAGAACTTACTTTTTTCAGTGATGTAATGAACACTTGTTAGGGAAATAGTTCTTGGATGGAAATTTTGATTATTATAAAGATTTCAAATCTTCTTGAATGAATTCATATTTAATATATTTCCAACCATAAGCCCCATAAAAGTTTGTCGTGGCTTAATAAAGACATACTAAAGTTAATGTGGAAGTATAAATATTTTAGATGTGTTGAGGGCCACTTATGCTACTAAATATTAAAATGTATTTATAAAGTTACAATAACTTGAAGAGTATAATAAAGACCAAAAATTGACCAAAAATCAATGGACTAAAAAATCAATGTCTGAGACCCACACACACATCTACAAATATATTTTCATTGAGTATATGATGAAGGTGGCCATCATTTCAGTGGAGAAAAAGGAATTAGTTGGTAATCAAAGCTTGGAATTATAATAAATATATATTTTTAAAATCACATTAGGTTCAAATCTCACCCCACATGCAGCTATGAACTGCAAAAGCATTAACACTGAAATGTAAATTTGGAGACACAGAATTTCTAATCTAAAATATTGATGACTATTTTGTCATCTTGGAACATGAGAGGCCTTTCCAAGAATAAAAGCAGTGAAAGAAAGCACAAATAACAATGATCACAACAAAAGAGGTAACTTCAACTTAAAATTTTTAAAAATAACTTCATCAGTATGCATAAATAAGCTAGAAGATCAAATATCAAAGGTAGGAAAAAATATCTGCTCAAATAAATCAAGCAAAAGGTTAAAATTCTTTCTAAATAAAATGTACTTACAGTGCAATAAGTAAAGCATTATATCCCCAACAGAAAAATGGTGAAAACATACAATATATTCATAGAAAGGGAAATGCTACCTTCTGTTTATAAAAAAATGACAATATGTGCCCACTTTTAAAAATAAACTTTTTATATTTTTCTTAAATTTCTTTAATGAGAATGAAAATTATCAGTGTAAAAAATTATGAATTATAAATAAAATATAAAATTAATGTTAATTTTGAATTATTTCACTTTGACTCAGTAAAATACATCGCTTTCTTTACCCTTGATATTCACATTGTTTTCTTTTTGAAGCTTATAAACCAATAAAATTCATTTGGCATGCTTTTCCTATCAGCAGTATGTTTTACTTTAGAAAACAAATAAACACATTCTTTGTAGCTATAATAAACTTAAAAAAAATTGCAAAATGGCACTAGTAAGAACTTTGATGGAAATTTTTATCTCAATCAGCACAAGCTTGCCCTATCTTTAATTGTTTTGATAAAATCAGTATATCTCAATCATGTTTGCATATTTATATATTATGCCTGAAAACTTTAAATGTATGTAAAGTTTATGATGCTAATTAGTTATAGACACTTGTTATAGAGATAGGTGTTAATCTAGAATCTGACTTCTCTTTAGGACACTGCATTAATATTCTTAACTATTTTGCAGGGGTGAAAATAACTGGATTTATATGAAGTGTACATGTAAAAAGTACAAGTACAGTTTAATCTGCAAAGTTTCTGCACTGCGTGCAACATATATGACTCTGTACCTTTCAAAATACAAGTAAGTCATAAGTATGTACATTTTCTCTCCAAGAAAATATTAATTTGACATTGACACAGTCATAATTATTCTTCTCATTTGTATTACATATGGCATCAGTGACCTTCCTAACGATTAACCTCCAGAATACGTGATTTGTGAGGCACAATTTCTGTAGTTAACAGATGAAAATAATACCATGAGAGTTATTTTATAATAAGGTCAGAAGTAACACAATTTGTTCCAAGTCACAAGACTCCTAGGTGGTAGAGCTAAAACTCAAGTCTCCTTATTCTTAGTTTGGTGTGTTTGAGTCTGTCCTTAGTCTATTCAGGCTGCTATAACTAGATAACATAAACCATGTAGCTTACAAACAAAATAAATGTATTTCTCATAATTCTGGAAGCTGAGAAGTCCAAGATCAAGGCGCTGGCAGATTTGGTATCTACCGAGGCCCTACTTCCTCAAAGATGATGCCTTCTAGCTATGTCCTTACCTGCTGAAAGGGACATGAGGAATCCTCTTGGGCCTCTTTTATAAAGGCACTAATCCCATCCCTGAGGGTGCCACCCTTATGCCCTGATCCCGCTATTTCTCCACGCCACCAAAGGCCCATTTCCTGATACCATCACCTTGGAAGTCAGGATTTTATTATATAAACTTTGGGGAAACAAAAACATTCAGACGATAGCAGAGTCTTTAGTCAATTTTAAATGGAAGTTATTGGTTAATAATCTTGTCATTCAATGTTGCCCTTGATAGCAGGAAACTTAGAAAGACTGAACATTACTGAACTGCAAATTGATTTTTTTTTCATTTTTTCTTGAGTATGCTTATGATATAGTTTGAATTTATGTCCCCAGCCAAATCTCATCTGGAATTGTAATCCCCTCGTGTTGAGGGAGGGACCTGTAATCACCACGTGTGGAGGGAGGGAGGTGATTGGATCATGGGGGCAGTTTCCTCCATTCTGTTCTCATGATAGTGAGTGAATTCTCACGAGATCTGATGGTTTTTAAAGTGGCAGGTTTTTTTTCCTGTGTTCTCACGTCTCTCTCTCGCCACCTTATGAAGAAGGTTCCTGCTTTCCCTTTGCCATTTGCCACAATTGTTAAGTTTCCTGAGGCCTCCCCAGCCATGTGGAACTGTGAATAAATTAAACCTCTTTTCTTTATAAATACTCGGTGTCAAGTAATATCTTAACGGCAATGTGAAAACAAACGAATACAGCTAAAGTACTGACAAGCATTGTCACCAAGTTTCTTTGGGGTACACCCAGAAGTCTTTCTATAGGTTTTCATTTATATGTAAGGGGAAAGTATTTCTCACATTATTTATACTTTTGAGGAGTTTTTATTGCATACCTACTGTTAGTGTGGCACTGTGTAGGCACAAATGATGGTGACGAACAATTCTCTATATTCTTAGATGTTAAATGTTGCCACTCATTCAGGCTTTAAGCAAAGAGTCACATAGAAAATATTGACTAATTATTACTAGTGATATTGAGGAGAAATACAAGATGTTATAAGAACATGTAATAAAAAGACTAGGTTTGTTTTATGATAAAAACTGAAAGTTGGTTGAATATAATCTAGAACAATGGGGTTTGGGGCTGAGGATGGTGGGCAAGAGATGGAAAGAATATTCTATGCTGAAGAAAGATGTATAAAGTCCCCAAGATGGAGTTTAAGTCACTGGAGAACAGTGACTTAAAGAAGCTGAGAAGCCAGCATGGCTCGGAATAATGAACGAGGGGAAATTTATGACAAAATAATGCAAGAGTTGTAGTCAAGGACAATGTCACTTCGCTAATTATACCCTTTGATATGGGCAGAAAGAAATTTGAATAAAATTCAACTATTTGTTCAATGTAAGGGTTAGGCTGAATTATTCCATGACCTGGCAGGGCACAAAGTTGACAGTTACTATGAAAGTATTCTAAATGCACACCAAGTTCCTTGGGGATCATCTAGTTCTAAGTCAGATAGTGATTATGGAACATTTAAGAAAAAAGGGCTCTGCCACAGTCAACAGGTAAGAGAAAAATATGCTAGATATCTCGTTCTTGCTTTATCGCAAATGACCTTGAACTTTAGCAGTGACCCGATTGTGGATATTCCCACAGATTAGTGTCAATCTCAAATAACCTGGAGATTATTAAAATATCGGCTGGGCACGGTAGCTCATGCCTGTAATCCCAGCACTTTGGGAGGCTGAGGTGGGCAGATCACCTGAGGTCAGGACTTCGAGGCCAGCCTGACCAACATGGAGAAATCCCATCTCTACTAAAAATACAAAATTAGCCCAGCATGGTGGCACATGCCTGTGATCCCAGCTACTGGGGAGGCTGAGGCAGGAGAATCGCTTGAACCCAGGAGCCGGAGGTTGTGGTGAGATCGCGCCATTGCACTCCAGCCTGAGCAGCAAGAGTGAAACTCCATCTCAAAACAAACAAACAAACAAACAAACAAACAAACAAACAAAAATCTACACTTACTTTGTGTGCCTGATATTTAAAACCCTCTTCCTGGTGGTATGGTTCTTACCTCACTTGTTAGATTATGAATTCCTTTCCTCCACATCCTAGTTTAAGGTTAAACAATAAATTGGAATCTCAGAGCAGTGCTTAATTTGAAGGACTCTGTTCAGTAATTCTGAATTACTTGTTGTACATTGGCCATGCACTAGAATTTCACCCTGTCATATAGATGTTTTCTTTTGGACATCTAATTCCCCAGATACTCAATGTAGATCACAAAGGTGAAACAATTATTATTTGAAAGGAGAATGGCAGTGAGAAATGTTTGTCAGCTCTTTTAAAGCTGTGAGAAATAGCAGTTGCTATTTCCCCCACTTGACTCTTTGTGTCATATGGGAGGGTGAAGTGACAAACCTTAAAGTTATGTTCTCTTGTAGCTTTTGTCTTCACTTCATTCCTCAGTTCCCTTGGGTCTTCCTCTTATAACACACAAGACCAATAGTTTCCAAGTCATTTAATATTTTAAAGGAAATTAATATTTTAGTTAGTGATAGATCAAACTACTAAATCGAATCTTGGCTTGTAGACTGATGGATTGAATAAATGTCCAGAGGAACAGTCACCAGAGTTATTGCTCTCCTGGAAAACAAAACAAAATTAAACAGGTAAAAGCTCCTATGTAAATTGAATCCCTGCTTATGATCTCTGTCACGCAGGCTAGAGTGCAGTGCCAAGATCATGGCTCCTTGTAACCTTGAATATCTGGGCTCAAGCAATCCTCCTGCCTCAGCCTCCTGAGTAGCTAGGACTACAGGTGCATGCCACCATGTCTGATTAATTTTAAAAACAACTTTTAATATAGAGATGGCATCTTGCTATGTTGCCCCAGCTCCTCTCGAACTCTTAGCCTCAAGAAATTGTGCAGCCTCAGCTTCCCAAACTGCTGGGATTAAAGGCATGAGCCACCACACCACACACTCATTTTCCTTTTTAAAAGGATCATTTATAACCATTCTTTTCCATGATAATTTGTTTATTTAGAAGCGGAATCAATTTCTTTCTATGGTTAATTCTTTTGTGATCATTAGGGACATTTGTGAGACGGTGTTAACTGTACTCAAGACAGGTGTTATTTGTAGTGACAGTTTCTTAACATATGTTGTATCTTAATTACTTATTTTCTTTTCCAACTTCAGGCTACAAGAGTCAGTAAAGCTACAGTGAACAACAACAACATCAATAAACTAGTGTTTTTCAGAAAATTGAATCAATTTCCTTGACATATGTCTATATATTTCTCCAATAACCACAATGAAATTGTTTTCAAAAGGGAAGTCAGTTCCGGTGGCTTTATTTGATCACGAATTTGTTCCTTTCATGGTTGTTTTTTTTCATTGTGTTTGCATGTTGCTAATTTTTTTAAATTTTCTTTTTCCTTTGTTTTGCAACTTGTTCATTTCTTTGATTCTGTCAACCACTGTTTTTAGTCTGTTTATTGGTGATTTTTCTTTTTAAAAATTTTAAGCTACTTTAAATATCATAATTACAACAGTGATGCCAGAAAATTTCTCTCAGTTTTTATTTTTTTATGATTTATTTTATTCCCAACAGTTTTCTGTATAAGATGACCATATGTGTCAGTTTGTCTGAAATAAGTTCTGCTTATGCCTGTTTCACTCAAAAGCATCCCAGTTTGGAAAAATAGGGAGCTCACCAAATATCTGAAAGTTCTAGACTTTCAGACTTGGCTGTGAACTCCAAAGCCAATATTAACAACTAAGACAATGTAACAAAGACCCCACTGCCACCACAACTGGGTAAATCCATTGTTCCTGACTTGCTGAAGCTGAGAATCAGACACTGTTGCTAGTACCTATTCTGCCACAGTCACTAAAAGCCTGAGTGTCTTGCTAAGCACCCTTTCCACAATGGTTTCTCTGCTATACCTATTTCATCTTGCTTCCAATCCAACTCTCACATGACCACTTATGACTGACAGAGACGAGGGACAAGGAGGGGTGGGAAAGTGAGTTTTCACTATGTTAAAGGTGTTTAAGAGCTGCAGTTCAACAATCACAATAGTTTACCATTAGAATTACTCTACCTTCATGTTTGTTTTTATATGTAGACAAAAAAGTATGAAGACAAACATTAATTTAGAATAATAAAGCGTGTTTATTTCTGTGAAATTTAATTTCTTTAAAAGCAAGTTGGAAAACAAAAATAAACAAAAACCACTAAAAACTCAGTAATAAATGCAATGAGCAAAAATCAGAATTTGAGAACCCATAGAGCCCAGATCTAGTTTAAAGATGGAGATTTATATTTTGTATTACAAAGACTGCCATTCTCAGGAAAATTCAGAGAAAACCGTAAACTACTCAATGGAGTTCTTTAGAGTAATGGATTATATCATGTACCTAAAAATTTCTAAAACTGCCCTTGCAAATTGTTTCTCATGAAAAGAAGGAGTCCGTTGAGACTGGCACTATGAAGATTTTAAAGTAGACTTTCCTCTTAACTCTTGTTGACAAGTCTTACTGGCTGTTCTAATTATTTTTCCAGGTTGGATGACTGGTGACATTTTTTTCATTTAGCACTTTTTCTTTGTGAGACATGTAGATAATGAATAAAATATTAATAATAGTAGCTAATAATTACTGAGACAGACACTTTCAGATGCCTACCGAATATCCATTTCTTATTCTTTTCATTATCAGAAACTAATTACTATTCGAGATGGCTATCTACACAGCTTTAAGAAATCCAGTTCCCTGCCTTCCTATTAGGCTGGTCATGTGACACAGTCTTGACTTATGGGAAATAAGTGGAAGAGGGCTTTTCTCCTTCATGCCAACAGGTACTAAAGCAGAGCAGCTCTGGCTTCTTTTTCAAAATTAAATAATTTCCTCACTACAAGACTTGGAAGTTAGAGAGAAGCTGATGAGAAAATGAAGAAGCAAATACACAGATCTAAACTCCGCAGAGACAGATAGTGTCTTACACTGCCCATATAGAAGGAAGTAATAGTAAATGAGTAACATTTAGGAATCATAAAGGTTTGTCTAAGCTATTTTTGATAAATTAAATCTTGCTTGAAGCTTAAGCTATAAACTAATATACCTTGCTCAGTTAAAAATATGAATATCATATTCAAAATATTTGTTCAGAGAATGAATATTGGAAAAATGAAGCTAGCTGAGTGTGATCTTTCAAACTTGTAATCCCAGCACTTTGGGAAGCCAAGGCAAGTGGATCGCTTGAGGTCAGGAGTTCAAGACCAGCCTCGGCAACATGGTGAAACCCTGTCTCTACTAAAAATGCAGAAAAAAAAAAATTAGCTGTGCATGGTGGCAGGCACCTGTAATCCCAGCTACTCAGGAATCCAAGGCAGGAGAATCCCTTGAACCCAGGCAGCGGAGGTTGCAGTGAGCCAAGATCGTACCATTGCACTCCAGTCTGGGCAACAGAGTGAGACTCCGTCTCAGAAAAAAAAAAAGGAAAAAGGAAAAAGGAAGCTAACGTTGCACTATAAATTTTTGCATCTCCTTTATAACAAATATTGGCAACAACTATTTGAGATCTGCAAACAGTAATGGCTTGGGGAATTTGCCAGCCGTTCTCAATATCAATTGCAGCTTTAATCTGGCTTAAACCATGAATTATTTTTCAGGTTTCAGCAGCTTCTAAATTATTGCTCCATTAAGGTTGTAAAGTTAACCCCACAGACATACTTTTACAACCAACAAATATGCTATCCTGTGCATCATTTAAGACATTACCAGCAGCATTTTCTATTGATACAGTAGCAGAGAAAATATTTCATCAATATAAAGCAATTTCTTCCTAACATCTCTGGAAAATATTTAGAAACAAAGAGAGCATATTGTTTATTGGTAGAATGCACTATCATGGTGCTATATAAATCATTTCTCTCCAAGCGCAGTCAATATTCCTACAGAATAAAAATTGTTATTTTCTTAAGTAAATTTGAATAATTCTAGTGCCATGGCATATACTTTGCTCCTGTCTTATTTTTACATGCTGCTGTAAAGCTACATTAGAATTTAATTTGCTTTTTAAAGAAATATATTTTAATTATTTTTACATGCTGCTGTAAAGCTACATTAGAATTTAATTTGCTTTTTAAAGAAATATATTTTAATGGTAACAACTTCATCAAAATCCAGATGAACTATGAAATTTTAATGTCTGAATACTCTTTCACTATATTAATGTTCAATTTATGCTTATAAATATGCTGTTGAACTTATATATAGTTCTTAATAGTAGTGTTTTTATTGCTTCTTAAGAATTATGAAACATAAAATAGTGACTGTTAACTTTCATATTATGAGTAATGTACAATATATTTTATTATTTTAGAATCTGAATATAGAAGCAAGGCTTTGAAATATAAAAGCATGATAAAGTTCATTTTCTATTATTATATTTTGGAATTGCATTCTGTACATATGTATTAGTTAAGCTTGTTAACTTAGTTGTTCAAATTCTTTCTAGTTTGTTTATTGCTTGTTTGTTTAATTAATGTATCAACTTCTGAGAGAGATGTGCCAAAAATTTACTATGATAAATGTGTCAATTTCTTCTTGTAGTTCTGTTGATATTTGCTTTATACATTTTGCTATTTCATCATTAGCCTCATACAATTTAAAAATTACTACACTTTCCTAATAAATTGAACATTTTTATCTTCAGTAATAGCTTCTTTATAAATTCGAACTTACTGACTGATAGTAACACAGTTTTTCCAGCTTCTTTATAGTCTTTGGCCTGCAGTACTGTTTTAAGCTATTCTATTTGAATATTCCTGTGAGTATACTTTTTCTGAGTTTTTGTTTGCAGTATCTAGCTTTATTAAAGCTTATTCAAGAAAAAATACAAAATCTGAATATATCTAGTATCTGTATCTAAAGCTACATATATAGTTGAAATTGTTAACAAAATCTTCTTACAAAGAAAACTCTAGGCCATGATGGTTTCACAGATAAACTCTATCAAAAGTGTAAGGAACAAGTAACACCAATCTTGAAAAAGCCTCTCAAAAAATTTAGGAGAAAGGAATTTTTTCCAATTAATCTTATAAAGCCTATCTAATGGTACCAAAACCTGATGACATTGCAAGTCATTATTCTTCAGCAATACAAATGCAAAAATGCTCAGTCAAATATAAAAGAATAAATATATCATGAACAAGTGGGGTTCATCCCAGAAAGGTGGTTAATTCAGTATTTATATGTAAAATAATGTGATTTACCATCTGAGTATAATTTTATGTCAGTAGAGGCAGACATATTATTTGACAACTTTCAACACCCTTTCATGATAAAATATCTCAGCTAAATAAAAATTGGTGGGGATCACTTCTCGGCCTTTTGACTAAGATCAAGTGTAAAAATTGATGGGAAATTTCTGAATCTATTAAAGGGCATCTGCTGTGGACTGAGCTGTGAACCTCCCACCCCCCACAAATTCATGTGTTGAAACCCTACCCCTCAATGTGTCTATATTTTGGAAACAGGGATTGTAAGGAGATAATTAATGTTAAATGATATTGCAAGGATTGGACCCTAATCTGATAGGACTGGTGTCCTTATAAGAATAAGAACAGACACCAGCAAACTCTCTCTCCCTCTCTGTCTACACACAGAGTAAAAGCCATGTGAGGATACAAAGAGAAGACAGTCATCTACAAGCCAAGAAGAGACTTTACCAGAAACTGGTTCTGGTGGCACCTTGATCTTGCACTTCAAACCTCCAGAACTGTGAGAAAATAAATGCCTGTTTTTTAGCCACTCAGCCTGTGGTGTTTTGTTAATGGAGCCCAAGCTGACTAATACAACATCAATGAAAGTCTGTAGATAACCTTATACTAAATGGTGATGTATTGAATGTATTCTCTCTAAAATCAGAAAAAGAGGCAACATATTCATTCTTACACCTTTTTTCACATCAGATTGGATGACACAGTCAGTACAATATGAAAAGAGAAAAAAAGAATAAAAAGAATAAAAGATTGTTTTTATTTGTAGTTGATATGTGAGTCTCCATAGAAAATTGTAAGTAATCTCCTATAATACTAGAACTAAATTGCTAGAACTAATAAGCGAATTTAGCAAGACTGCAGGATGCGAAGTTGATGTACACAATTCGATTTTTTTTATGATAGCAAGAAACAATTGGAAAAAGAAATTTAAACAAATGGTATAATTTGCAACAGCATCGAAAACTTCCATACTACAAAAATACAAGCTATTGCCAAAATTAAAGAAAGCCTATCTAAGTGGATACATACATTGCATAGCTCAGTACTGTCAAGATGTCAATCTTCCTCATATTGATCTATAGATTAAAAAGTCCAATCAAAATACCAGAAGCATTTGTTTTTTAAAAAACGAACAAATTCATTTTAAAATACATATGGTAATGCAAAGATCTAGAATAGCCTAACCATTTTATGTTAAAAGAATATATTTTGAGGACTTATACTACCTATTTTAAGGTTCATAATAAAGCTACATTATCAAGAAAAAGTGGTATTTGATTAAACATAGACAAATAGGCCTTTACATCTGAGTAGAAATTCCAGAAATAGAACTGCATATATACAATGCAAAGTCACTGAGGTTAAAGATAAAAGAATAGTAGTCTTTTCAACAAATGGTGCTTGATACATTGGCTAAACACACATGAAATAAGACTAACTTCAAATCACAGTTCAAACAAAACACAATCAATTTCCAAAAGATCACAGAGTTACATATACAAGCTTAGCTTGTAAAATTTATGGATTAAACCTAACCGAAAATCCTTGAAATCTTGAGATAAACTAAGACTTCTTAGTACAACAAAACAAAAATAAACAAAAAAAGTAAAAGCACTTACCTAGCCGTAAGTAATAAAAATACATGGATGGGCTTCCAGTCTGTAGAAATGTGATTCCCGCCAGCTGTTTTCTTGCACTACACATGGCTGAAATATTTACCTCAAGTGGAGATACTTGGAAGACTCAAATTCACATCTTCCTCATGATACGGGCAGGAGACGGAAATACTGAGTAAAAGAGGGCGGTTCCCCGGCAAAGGCCCCACCCTCAAGCCTAGAAACCCACAGCCCTGAATGGAAACAGGAATCCCTGTTTTCATACCCAAAAGTTGCCGTTTGGACTACCACGCCCCACATCCTGTGTTCACATAAGCCCCAAACCCCAGGCTCCATGAGGAGATGAAGAAAATGAGCAAAAGAATGGCAGGACGGCCTGGCAGAGAGAAGAGAAGGAGTGTCTGAACATGGAGAGGAATTCGGCTGGAGGCAAAGTGGAGATCCGCTACTGGACAGCCAAACTCCAGGGGAAGATTATGTTCCTACTCCATCCCCTTTCCAGATCACCATCCAGCCCACAGACAGCCACCTCCACCACTCAGTAAAACCCCCGCATTCACAATCTTTCAAGTCTGTGTGCAACCTAATTCTTCCTGGACGCTAAACAAGGACCTGTGTACCAAGAGGGCACTGAACTGAGCTGGTTAACACTTAAGCTGTCTGCAGACCACTTGGCTTCAGGAGTCGCAGGCATCCACCCCTAGAGGCTACTGTAGTGCCAGAGCCCAAAAAGCATTCACCCTGGTTCCTGAACCTGCCCATCTGCGTGTTCCCACTCCTGGAAGGGGTTGGAGTGCACCTGGTGGCTGAACAGATGAGCCACACCTCTGTCGCACATCCTGCGAGGTGGGTAAGGGAGGTCTCCCATTTCACTGATTCTGGACCCAGATCCAGTCAGCCTGTACCCGCATTCTCAGCTTACTCCTCTATGTGCCTGTTCCTCTTCAGAGCCGCAGAGATGCTATCGTGTTTTTGAGCAGTGCTAATTCTTTTTGTTCTTATTTTCAGATATCTTAGTGTTTGAAGTTGAAGAGGAAAAATAATGTATGAGCTTACAAAGCCATCTTGACTGGAAGCCTCAGCAGTATTTTTACACAAATTACTTGACGAAATCCTAAATGAAACAGGAAGAAGGTGCGTTCTTTTCTGTGAACAAAAGCACAAAAGTGGCCGGGCGTGGTGGCTCATGCCTGTAATCCCAGCACTTTGGGAGACTGAGGCAGGCGGATCTCCTGAGGTCAGGAGTTCGAGACCAGCCTGCCTAACATGGTGAAACTTCATCTCTACTAAAAATACAAAAGTTAGCCGGTCGTGGTGGGCAGGGACATGTAATACCAGCTATTCGGAAGACTGAGACAGAATCGCTTGAATCTGGGAGATGGAGGTTGCAGTGGGCCGAGATCATATCATTGCACTCCAGCCTGGCTGACAGAGCAAGACTCTGTCTCAAAATAAATAAATAAATAAACCACAAAAGCTATTTGTGGCACAATGGCATGGGTCTTAGAGGAGCCACAGAAGCAGTGATGTGAGGGCTGTGGTCCTTGGGCTGCTTAGAAATAGCTAGATCAAGGGGGACATGAGGAGGAGCAAAACAAATTTGTCAGCTTTGTAAATTGGTCCAGGGCTATCTTTGGCCTTTTGGTCATTTAAGGCACTTTGCATGACTCAGCAGGTTGGATAACATCCCCATCAGCTGTCCTAATTTTGAATAAACAAAATGAAAGCACAAATTATAAGGTAAAAACAAGTGGTAATAACCACCCCAAACTGGTGAATTCTTAAGCATCACTTTATACAAATCATTTTTAGTTACTCGAAAATTACACTTCTTAATTTTAAAATGTTTGACTTAGCCGAAAAGTAGAATTTCTTTCACGCCATTAACTTGTAATCAATGGAGTAATTTTTTAAAAAACATAAAAAAATATACTTTCTCCCACTTCAACAAGTCAACATGCTGTTTCTGCACTCTGTCAGCCTGAAACTAGTAGAAAGAAAAAATCTCTAAGCTTTCCGTGATCATAGGTTTTGGAGAAGAATGCTTCTAAACAACTACATTTTTGAAGTAGGCTAAAAATATTTCTACTTACTTACAGTGAAATTTATATATCATGGTGAAGACAAATGTTACCAAATCATGAACTCATGTCTTTGCGTTTTTTAAAAAACAGGTAATGAACTATATTTATACTTGGCAGGACTGAGAGCAAATTATACTCATTTGTTTCCCTTATCATTTTTATTCAAGCTAAAAATAATGATTAAAATGAGCTAGGAAGGCAAGCTTGAAGGGAAAAGCTTTGTTAATGTTGTTTGCAGTGTTCAAGAGTGTTCCTATGTATGTCTCAGTAGTGACATTTTTCTTCTTGTTGGGGTGGTTCAATACTATTTCCAGAATACCTTTGTATAAATCTGAGTATGAATATTAGAAGCCCTTAAGATGAAAGGATTACGAGTTTGTACTTAAACATCAAAGAAAACTTTAATCTCTTTCAATGTCTCTCTCTCTCTCTCTTTCTCTCTCTCTCTCTCTCTCTCTCTCTCTCTCTCTCTCTCTCTCTCTCTCTCTCTCTCTCTCTCTGTGTGTGTGTGTGTGTGTGTGTGGTTTTGAGACAGAGTCTTGCTCTGTTCCCAACACTGGAGTGCAGTGGTGTGATCTCAGCTCACGGCAACCTCCACCTCCCAGGCTCAAGTGATTCTCCTGTTTCAGCCTCCCGAGTAGCTGGGATTACGGGCGTCTGCCACCACACTTGGCTAATTTTTGTATTTTTAGTAGAGAGATGGGGTTTCACCATGTTGCAAGGCTGGTCTCAAACTCCTGACCTCAGGTGATCCGCCTGCCTCGGCCTCCCTAAGTGCTGGGATTACAGGCATGAGCCACTGCACCTGGCCCTGTATATGTGTGTGTGTGTGTGTGTGTGTGTGTGTGTGTGTGTGTGTGTGTTTTATGAAACACTGCATGGTGCTAAATATCCTCTTCCTTTGTTTCAACTTTTATAAGACAGGGTGTATTTATTTCCTGTTGCTGAGGCAACAGACTACCACCAATTTAGTGGCTTAAATCATCACAAGTTTATTATCTTATATTTCTGGAAGTCAGAGGTCTAGTATGAGTCAGCTGGGCTACATTTGTTCTGGGAGAACTAGGAGAGAATCAATTTCCTTGCTTTTTGCAGCTTCTAGGAACCACCCACCTTTCTTGGCTCATGCTCCCACATCTCTCCAAATTCTTTTTGCCATCATATCTTCTTCTCTCATTCTGATCATCAAGCCTCCCTACTATAAGGGAATCCTGTGATTTCACTGGATTCACCCAGATAATCCAGGATAATCTTCCCATCTCAGTATACTTAACTAATTATATTTACAATGTCTCTTTTGCCATAGGATATAGTAACTCTTTACAGATTCCTGGCATTAGGCCATGGACATCTTTGGGGGGGCCATTTTTCTGTCACATAGAGGATTCAATATTAGAATATTGTTGATTTTTTTTAAAAAACACAAAAACTATGTTTTTTTTTTTGAGGAAACCAATGAAGTATAGATACATGTCAATAAAGTAAAGGAAATCTAAAAATATCCTAGAATTTGACTCTCTAGAAATAACCACCATTGATATATTTTAGGGTAGATAGATGCTCACAATTATCAAATTAATTAAAGCAAGATTATCAAGGTAGTCTTTCAATTTTTATACTTTATTATAATGCCTTTTGACTTAATAATGGATACATCTAACCTTTGTGTTAATAAGTATTTTCCTCTAGGATTATTTTTACGAATGAAATAATAAGTTTCTCTTTGTATGTCTCTATACTTATTAATCCAGTGTATTAATGCTAAACTTTTGAGTTTGGCACATATTAATATCACTTTCTTATGATAAATATCTAAACAGAATTACTGGGACAAAGGTATGACATTCTATTACAAATTTATCTGTAGATACGTGTAATGAAATAATTATTCCCTATCAGTATTTAAAGTCGTTACTTTCCCAAACCTTCCTGCGTATTGCTAATATGATTTTATTTTGTTCTAATCAATTTGTTAGGAAATTATCCCTCATTATGATTTTAACCTTGTCACAACATGACACAAATTTTAATAAGTAAAAAGTATCAAAAAATTCATGCCAGTGACTTTGATGTCAATTGTCTAATTCTTTTGAATAGAAGAGAGAATGAAAATTCCATTCATCCATTCTTTCATGTGTCTTCATTCATACATTTACTTTTTAGTCATTACAGATTCCTCAGTACTGTTAAGAGGCGGGAGAATTGGCAATAAACCACACTGTAAAGGTCACTATTCTCATTCCTGTAGTTTTTCGTTTGTGTGTATGAAGTAAGGTCACAGACAAGTAAATACCTGAATGAATGAGTTATTTTCATGAAGTGAAATGTGCTAAGATGACACAACAGAATGGTGTGGAGTACACTCTACTTGAAATGGAAATATATAGAATTTAAAGTAGCCAGGTATGTGGAGATCAGGAGACTGAACTTTGGGCAAAGGGATTACCCTAACTTAGAAATGAGGGAACTGAAATGAGGTCAGTATGGCTGGAGTATATTGCCTTAAACAGGTTGACAGTGAAGTTGAGCATGGTTTGATGTGGAACCTTCCAGACCATTATATTAAAAAGTTAATTTTCATTAACTGCAATGAGAAATCATTGTAGGATTTTAAGCAGGAAATTATATGTTCTAATTTAGGGTCAAATCAGGTTACCTTGGTTGATATGTAAAAAATAGTGCATATGGTTTAAGGGAGGAGACCGGAAGACCTGTCATGAGGCTATTCAAAGGGCTACTGGATTGGTTCAGGGTGGTAGCAGTAAAGATGGGGAAAAAATGGATAGTTTGGACATATTTTGGGTATATTTTGGTACTCCTTTCTAGACCGTGAGTAGTACAATGACGAACAGATATAGAATATTGTCATTTCTTCCACATCTTTCATATCCTCATCTTCAATCTCAAGCTGGCCTTCAGTACTCATCTGACACTCATTTTAAGGATATGGAAACAGCTCTTCCCTGATCCAGTGGCAGTCTCAGTAAGGGCTAATAAAGTGAGTTAGGACCAAATAATTAAACACAAAGACTAAGGACAACTGTCCTATAAAATATTTATAAGAAACACTTGTCTTAGTACATTTTGTGCTGCTGTAGCAGAGTACCTGAGAGCGTGTAATTTATAAAGAACAGAGTTTTATTTCTTACATTTCTGGAGGCTGGAAAGTTTAGGAACAAGGGGTCAGCATCTGACAGGGTCCTTCTTTCTCAGTCATCCCATGGTGGAAAAAAAGTCAAGAGAGGGGAAGAGAGAGCGAGAGAGAGAGAGAGACAGAGACAGTACAAGAGATAAGATTCACAGCCTCAAGCCCCTTTATAATTGACATTAATCTATTCATGAGGACGGAGCCTTCATCACCTAAACACTTCTCCTTAGGCCCCACCTAACAACACTGTTGCATTGGGGATTCAGTTTACACATGCTTTTTTGGGGGATGCATTCAAACCATAGAAACACCCTTAATTATTAGTTTTTCTATTTTAGCCTACTTGCTCTGGGTGCCAAAAGGGACCACAAGTTTCTTTCATATTGAAGCATTGTCACCAGAATCTTCCTGTAAAAACAAAAATAGCTTATTTGACAGTAGTAACCCATCAGCATTCTCATATGTTAGCACAAATGAGATCATAAGGACGACTGAATTTATAGCCAAAAGGATCCTTGAAAGGTACGTTTTGTGAAACATGGGCCGTACAGAAGATCAAGGCCCTGTGTTATGGGTTAAGTGGAGGTTGCCCAGTGGAAACTGTTGAAAGGAAGGTATAGGTGGAAATGCTATATAAAATGTATTATTTTTGCAAGTCAGGAGTTTCTTCTGTTCAGCCTGCCTGCCACTGGATCTCCCTATTTGTATGCTTCATGCCCAGTAAAACCCCATGTCTCTTTCGCTGGCTCTGGGTCTCTTCTTTGGTCTCTCAAACATGGCACCATCCCTACTCAGGTTAATAGGGGTCCAGAAGGATGGTCCACTGATAAAGATTCACAGATACAAGTTGCTGGAAAAGAAAGCACACCAGAAACTGTGTGCACTAAGATGGCCAGATGATGTGAACATTGATAACACCCAGCTAGTGGGGCCAGGAAATACTTTGACTGCCTGAGGGCTACAGAGCTGACTCTGTGGAAGGTATATTGTAGGAAGACCCCAAGGGAGTCATGCTCTGTATGATCTCTTATTCTTGAATGTGGGCAGGTCCTGTATATATGATAGATTAGATTATGCTCTACAGTCAAGATGGGGATTTTGCAGCTGTCATCAAAGTCCTCAGACAATTGACTTTAATAAAAAATAAGGTAATCTTAGGTGGCCCTGACTTAGTCTTACAAGCCCTTGAATTCGCAGCAGATGCTAAAGCCAGGCTTAAAGAAGCAAATTTCCATATTGAGGAGAGGGCCAAATGGCAGAAAACTGTGGGCAGCTGTTAGTAGTTGAGGATCTCACTCCTATAACTGCAAGGACCTATATTCAGCCAACAACCAGTGAGCCTGGAAAAAGATTCAAAGTCTCAGATGAGATTGCAGCTCTGTATTAGTCCATTTTCATGCTGCTGATAAAGACATACCCAAGACTGGGTAATTTACAAAAAGAAAAAGAGGTTTAATGGGCTCACAGTTCCATGTAGCTGGCGGGGTGGGGGGTGGGCTCACAATCAGGGAGGTAGGGGAAAGGCACTTCTTACATGGTAGCTGTGAGAGAGAGAATGAGAACCAAGCGAACGTAGTTTTGCCTTATAAAACCATCAGGTCTTGTGAGACTTATTGACCACCAGGAGAACAGTATGTGGGAATCAGCCCCATGATTCAATTATCTCACACTGGGTCCCTCCCACAAAACATGGGAATTATAGGAGCTACAATTCAAGATGAGATTTGGGTGGGGGCACAGCCAAACCATGTCAAGCTCCCTCCCACAGACTAATAAGATCCTGACTTCAGGACCGTATTGTGCCGTATCCAGATTCCTGGCCTATGGAAACTGTGAAATAATAAATGTATAATTTATTAAGCTGCTAAGTTTTTGGTAACTTGTTAAACAGCATACAGGTGAATACATAAAATGATGAATACCTCAATTAATAATGAGCAAAAGATCTGAGCAGGCATCTCACCAAAGATGATATACAGATGACAAATAAGCATTTGAAAAGATGCTCCAAACATATGTTCCCAGTAAAGTGCAAATTCAAACAACAATAACACACCATTACACATCTATTAGAATAATGAAAATCTGAAGCATTGACAGTATGAAACACTGGTGAGGATGTGCAGCAAAACAAACACAAATACATTGCTGGTAGGAATGCAAAATGGTATAGCCACTTTGGAGAGATTTTGGCAATTTCCTACAAAATTAAACGTATTCTTACGATATGAATCAGCAATTGTGCTCATTAGTATTTACCCAAATGAGCTGAAAACTCATGTTGGAACAGAATTTGCATACGGATGTTTATAGTAGCTTTATTCATAATTGCCAAAACTTGAAAGCAACCAAGATATATTTCAGTAGGTGACTGGATAAACAAACTATGGTACATTCATATGAAGAAATATTTTTCTGCCAGGCACGGTGCCTCATGCCTGTAATCCTACCATTTTGAGAGGCCGAGGTGGGCAGATCACGAGGTTGGGAGATGAAGACCATCCTGGCTAACACAGTGAAACCCCGTCTTTACTAAAAGTAAAAAACTTAGCAGGGCATTGTGGCATGTGCCTATAGTCCCAGCTACTCGGGAGGCTGAGGCAGGAGAATCACTTGAACCCAGGAGGCAGAAGTTGCAGTGAGCCAAGATCACGCCACTGCACTCCAGCCTGGGCAACAGAGTGTGACTGTATCTCAAAAAAAAAAAAAAAAAAAAAAAAAAAAAAAAGAAGGAAAGAAAGAAATATTTTTCAGTGATACAAGTAAAATGAGCTATCAAACCAGGAGAAGACATAGAGATAACTAAAATGTGTATTTCTAAGTAAAAGATACCAATCCAAAAATACTATATACTATTTGATTCCAATTATATGGATTCTTGAAAAGACAAAACAATGTAGACAGTAAAAAGATCAGTGGTTACCAGGGGCTCAGGATGGGGTGCAGGAGAGGGAGGAATGAATAGGTGGGATACAGGGAATTTTGGGGACAGTGAAACTATTCTTTATTCTACCAGGACACTGTAATGGCAGACACAAGTCATTGTATATTAGTCAAAACCCAAACAGAATATACAGCACAAAGAGTGAAATCTAATGTAAACTATAGACATTGGTGAGGCTCCTCAATAAAATGAGCTAATGGGAACATATGTTGTGGAGCATATTTTTAAATACTTATTCGTCATCTGCATATCATTTTTGGTGAGGTGTCTGCTCAGATATTTTACTCATTATTAATTATTTGTTGTTTTATGCATCAGATTTGTATGCTGTTTAAGAAGTTAACAAAAACTTAGCAGCTTAATACATCACATAATTTTTATTTCACAGTCTCCATTTTATTGATGTAGTACATAAAAAGTGTACTACACTAACGCAAGATGTTAATAGTAGGTGAAATTTGGCAGTGGGGAGGAGGGATGAGGCATATATGGAAACTCTGTACTTTCCACTCCATTCTTATGTACTGCTAAAACTGTTCGAAAAAGAGTCTATTGATTACAACAGAAAAAAGATCAAAATCAGAGTTAGGATTAGTACCCAGGCCATTCTATTTTAATGTTATTTTTCCCTCACCAAATTTTGCTGAGATTCAGTTTGTGTCCACAGCCTAACATGTGAGTTCATTTGAAATCAGTTGCATTGTCATATTTTTCCTTTGCATACATGTGATACATATTCCTAACCTTATTAATTGTATATTCAGATCCCTTCTACTATTTATTATGTTTGACCAATTTCCCCCCTGGGTTGAGAGAATTGAGGCAAAATCTGTAATTTTGTTACCTTAACATTCTGCTTGTATTTCTTAACATTTTGGCTTCAATATTTTGACACTACATGACTTGTATGCATAATGTAAAACATTATATGATTATATTTGAACTTGAGGGAAGGCTAACTCCACTGGCTTGAACAGCTCACTAACTTTCCCTTGTACCCTGCTTTTGCCCCTTTCCTATTTTTTTAGCTTAACTAGAACTGTTCTGATTTAGCGTAACGGAGATGCTGTCTGATGCCAGCCACTGTGCTCCAGAGGCTCCCTGTTTATGATAAGACAATTTCCTAGACCAAGAATCTCTCATTATTAAGTAGTTCCCTATAAACAGTAGTGTTTTAGAATGGGGAATCTGTCCTGTAACCTTAGAGCCTGCATATAACTTATATATTCAACCTGAAGTGTTAGTCCCATTCTTTTCTCATTTAGTAGTATCATATATGTATTTCTAATGTGTCATCTTATTATATATGAATTATATCTATATTCATGCATACACGAATACCTATATTTTATGTATATGATATATATTGATGTGATTTTAATGTATTAATACCTATGCTACATGTATTTGTGTTTACATACATGTTGTGAGATATATATATATATGGGTATATGTTCAAATAAATATATAGAATCTCTTCTGATAATCTATAAGTTTTAAAATCTGGTTTTGATTATAATAATTATTACATCCATAACACTAAATCATATTATTCATCCATATCTCAATTTATTAATTTCAGTGCCCAAATAGTGTGCTGTGAAAAAGATCTCCAATTTGAATGCTTTTGACTTCTCTGCATTTTTCCGCCCCCTTTTGAATATCACATGTTAAAGGGTAAGGTCAATCAGGCCATTTTTAGCTCCTTTATCTTTCCTCTCTCCATTCTACTCTACTGCATATCCAGGCATAATGTTTAAATCATTGTTCTGGTGTTTAGTTTAGGTTGGGAGGCTGCACACTTCTCATTTATGAGCCTTCAGTTAATTCTGTGTTTCAGCAGAACTAGAGGGTAAGTCAGATAACTGTTCTCCTATACCCTGTTGCATCCTACTCTTTTTCCCAAAGGCAGAAGAGGTTAAAGGGAGTCTAGAGATGAGCATTATTTCCTCACTTTAGGTTGAGTATGTCATCCAGCAGGAGTCTGGGTCAGTGTAAAGTTTCTTGGATCAGAGGGCTCTTTCTTGATGGATCATCTTTCATTTCATCTATCTTGTATTTGGACAGTTATTCTGTGTCAAGTTCTCAGCTTAATGATTTCTGCGTCTGATTTCCCCCTCACAGTTAGGAAGCAGTTGAGAAATACAACTTACATATTTTTAACTTGTCTTCCAGTGTTGTAGAAATGGTCCCCAACTTAGGTGCTTTTCACTTCTCCTGTATCTTTCGTTCTGCCCTTTTTTGCCCTTTTGTGTTTTCTCCTTTCCTTTTTCCCTCTAAGTTAAAAGTTGTTGATGAGTCCTTTAGAATTATTCTCTTTTCTAAAGTGTATTGTTCTCCCAACAGGAGAGAGGTATAGCGGACCATGAAGTATCTCTTGGTTGATTTCTAGAAGTCATTGTTTCTGTCACTTGTATTTTAGAGTTTACTTTACTATATTGCTTTAAAAAAAGTGGTAGAGGTTTTCTTCTTAATTGGAGTTTTTTTTGTGTTGTTGTTTATTTCTGTTAATCTCGTGTAAGGGAGTAGGACAAATATCCGTTCATCATTCCACCTTCAGTGGGAAACTTATGTAGACTATGCAATGGAAGCCCCTGGGCAAGAGAAGTTAGTATGAGAGCAACAGCAATTCTGAAAGGCAGAAGTAGGGGAGGATCGGAAATTACTCATTTGTTTATTGGGACCCAGATTCGAACACACATTTTACTATTCCACTTTTATATCTTTTTCTGTGGATATATGGGGAAAAAAAATGGAATACTTTCCGAACCTTCCCCTGCCACCCTAAAAAGCAAGAAGTGGGCTCTGTTTATACATTCTTGTACTTGTGCTAACTGAACTTATATTGTTTGAACACATACTTTGCTTCATACACTGTGCTAGGTAGTTTTGCTTATCTAATGGGAATTTTAACCTTAAATAATATTTTTTGTTAAATATGATTATCTTGGTATGCATTACATGAGGGATACATACCATGGTGCCAAATGACCTAATTTGGATGCTAGGGAAGATGAGTTCTAGCTTTGGTTCTGGGTTAATCAATTTCAATACAAAGCATGTTAGAAGTGATGTAATTTTTAGAGAGCTTAAAATTACTTTATCCATGTTCTCCAACTATTGAATAATGGTGCCTTGTTAAAAGGCATAGAATTATTATTATGGGTGTGAGAATTTGTATATGTTTATTTTTTAAATCTGTTTTTTGTTTAATATCCTGAACCAATAGAATGCAAGCTTCAGGATGATACATGTTCCATGGCACATAGGATTATACTTAAAACAAACTAACAAATATCTATTTAATTTAACTAATATAGTTAAATTAAAAATCTTACACCAAGATGCCTGCAGATGCAACAGAAAATCTCTCCCTACACATAAATATTACAAGAATATAATTTTTTGATATGAAATAGTTGGGCACATTTTGGGGGAAGATGTGATATTTTAATACATGTATACAATATGTAATGATCAAATCACGGTAATTGGGACATCCATCAAAACACAGACTTTTAATGGGTACTTATGGTGTGATAGGCACCATAGAAAACATTAGGGTTCAATAATGATCGAAAAATAGCATGTGCCATTAATTTAAATAAATACAGAAACAAATTTAAAATTAAAACTGTGAGAAGTGCTAAGGAGTCCTTTCCCCAACTAATATTTACTGAAGCATATATACGTGTTTATTTGTGTATCATCTATTCTATATTGCCTCCCCCAACTATGCAGAAAGAGCTTCAATCTACTGTGTTTACTGCCAGACATATTCCAACATATAGAACAGATTCTGACACATATGTTCAATGAAAAAGTGACAGTCAATTAAAGACTTCTTTGAGCTATTCAAGGCAATCAGCACAGGGGATTCGAGGATAGCTATGCTAAACTGAGTTCTGAAGAATGGGTAGGCCTTATTTAGATGCAAAGGAGATGAAAGAGTGTGTCAGACAAAGGGAAATGCTATGAAAAAATTAGGAATAAGCACAGTGAATATGAAGGATTTAGAAAGGCCAGTGCAGACATGAAGGGAGGAGAGCAAGCACACTGCTGGAGAGAAAAGTGGCAATAGATCTTCTTCAAGGCTTTTGCAGACAATGCTAATCAAATTTTTCTTTTTTCTTAGAGCATTGAAAATCACTGAATAAATGTAAGCAGTGGTGTGAGATAATCAGATTTGTGCTTAAAAAAGATATTTCTGTTGGTAATTGTTCATAATGAAAGTGGCACGAACACGCATAGAGAAAATATAGATAAAAAAGAGAGGTCCTAGTATAAAGCTTAGATAATTTTATCATTTATATCCATTAAAGGAACATGAGATAGTAAAGGAGCCAGAAAGTGCAACCAGTGAGATTGGAAAAAAAATCAGTGTAGTAGTATAATGAAAGATGGGTCAAGAAAGTGTTTTAAGGAGGGGACAGTCCACAGTATTCAATGCTTCAGAAAGGTTAGTTGAATCGTAGAATTAATCAAATATCTACTGGATACAAAGACATGGAGAATATTATTGATTTTAACAAAAGAAGATTAAGCAACCATGTATTACATACATGTGCACACACACAATCCTACAGCTACTGGATAAGAAAAATAAGCCTTCTTTCTAAAATATGTAACAGTCCGGAGAAAAGTAAGACTACTGTCAGGAGCCAAATTTAAGTGGAACCAGAAAATCTTAAAATCTAAACCATCAGCATGAGTTAATGATAGTAGTTCTGTGAGATAATTTGTCTTTTATGAATTTAAAGCTTTGGGTTTCAGCAGCTCTGCTGGCTAGAGGAGACAAAGCATTGTGTTCACGCAAAGTGGTGAAGTAGAACAGAGATCCTTTTATAAAGGCTAGACCGTCAAATAAGTATGTCTTCTGAGAAAGAATGAACACAACAAATAACAAACAAAACTTTCACTCTACAGAAAAGAGACACCACAAGGTATATTGCCCTGTCATATTCTGCTGCTACTGGGAAAATAAGTATACACTAAAAATCAGAAACCAGAGTTCTGCTATCATTTAAGTATATATGTATTTATGTGTGTATATATGAATGTATGTATGTGTGTATGTATGTATTGGAGACAGGGCCTAGCTCTATTGCCCATGCTGGAATGCAATGGCACGGTCATGGCTCACTGCAGCTTTACACTTCTGGGCTCAAGTGAGCCTCCCCCCTCAGCCTCCCAAAGTGCTGTGGTTATAGGTGTGAGCTACTCTGCTCAACATCTGCCATCATTTATATAAGGAATGTAAATATTGACTCCTTTTGGAGCCTGGAAAAACCCCAGCTAAGAAATTCTGTTTAATGGTATCACAATCGTCTTGGGACAATAAATAGCATCATTGCAAATCCTTTTTGGAGAACAAAACACCCCAGGTTCTCAGAATTTTCAGAAATCATGAACATCAAATATGGGCATAATAACAAATTAAACCACATATGAAGAAAGAAGCTGCTATGAATTACAGCAAAACAACAAATAGCAGTATTAAACTTTGAAGGGTGAAAGATACTGGAATGATTAGAGACAGTAAAATAATTATGTGAAATGTTTCATGACTTAAAGGAAAAAGAGTGAGGCAAAAACATAACAAGGCAATAATAGACCACCAAAACTGAATAGGCAACTTTAATCACCTTGATATGGTTTGGATCCATGTCCCTGCCCAAATCCCGTGTCAAATTATGATCTCCATTGTTGAAGGTGGGGCTTGGTGTGAGGTAATTTGATCATGAGAATGCAGTTCCCATGAATGGGTTAGCAACATACCCTTGGTGCTGCTCTTATGATAGTGAGTGAGTTATCCAGATATTTGGTTGTTTAAAAGTGTGTAGCCCTGCGCCAACTCTCTTGCTTCTGCTCCTGCTGTGTAAGATGTGTTTGCATCTCCTTCTCCTTCTGCCATGATTGTAAGTTTCTTGAGGTCCCCCGGAGAAACAGAAACCACCAAGCTTTATGTATAGCCTGTAGAACCATGAGCCAATTAAACCTCTTTTATTTATAAATTATGCATCTCAGGTATGTGAGAAGGGGCTAATACATAAAACTGGTACTGAGCAGTGGGGCATTGCTATATAGATACTTGAAAATGTAGAAGCAGCTTTGGAGCTGGATAAGAGGTAGAGATTAGAACAATTTGGAGGGCTCAGAAGAAGACAGGAAGATAAGGGAAAGTTTGGCATTTCCTAGACAGTTGTTGAATAGTTGTGACCAAAATGCTGATAGTGATATGGAAAGTGAAGGCCAGGCTAATGAGGTCTCAGATGGAAATGAGGAACTTATTGGAAACTAGAGCAAAGGTCACTTTTGTTATATCTTGGCAAAGAGCTTGGGTCGATTTTCCCCTGCCCTAGGGATATATGGAACTTTGAACTTGAGAGAGATAATTTATTGTAACTGTTAGAAAGTATTTCTAAGCAGCAAAGCATTTAAGATTCGGCCTGGCTGCTTTTGACAACCTAACTCATATGCAGGAACAAATAAATGACATAAAACTGGAATTTATACTTAAAGGGAAAGCAGAGTGTAAAATTTGAAATATTTGCAGCCTGGCCATGTGGTAGAAAAGAAAAGTGCATCTTTGGGAAGGAGCCAGCTGGAGAAATTTGCATAACTAAAAGGAAGGTAAGTACTGATAGCCAAGACAATGGGGGAAAAGGCCTCAAAGGCATTTCAGAGATCTTCATGCCAGACCCTCCATCACAGGCCCAGAGGCCTAGCAAGGAAGCATGGCTTTGTGGGCCAGGCCCAGGGCCTGACTGCCCTATGTAGCCTCAGAACACTGCTCCTTGCATCTCAGCTGCTTCAGCTTCAGCAATGGCTAAAAGAGGCTCAGGTATAGCCAAGGCTGCTGCTTTGGAGGTTGCAGGCTGTAAGTCTTGGTGTCATCCATGTGGTGTTAAGCCTATGGGTGCACTGAGTGTCAGAGTTGAGGCTTGGGAGCCTCTGCCTAAATTTCCGAGGATACATGGAAACGCCTGGATACAGGTGCAGAAGCCTGCTGCAGGGGTGGAGCCCTCATGGAGAACTTCTACTGGGACACAGAGTCCCCACTGGGGCACTGCCTAGTGGAGCTATGAGAAGAGAGTCACCATTCTCCAGACCCTGGAAGGGTAGAGTCACCAGAAGCTTGCACCTTGCACTTGAAAAAACTGCAAGCACTCAGCACTAGCCCATGAGAGCATCTGTGGGGGCTGAACCCTTAAAACTACAGTGGCAGAGCTACTCTAGGCCTTAGAACCTTAGAAGGCTACCTGTTGTGCCAGTGTGCCCTGGATGTGAAACATGGAGCCAAAAGTGATTATTCTGGAACTTTAAGATTTAGTGACTGCCTTGATGGAATTTAGAATTGCATGGGGCCTATAGCACTTTTTTTTTTGGCTGACTTCTCCCTTTTGGAATGAGAGTATTTACCCAATGCCTCTATCTTGGGAGTTACCAAAATGTTTTTCTTTTTTTTTTTTAATAGTAGAAGGGACTTGTCTTGTTCTGAGTGAGACTTTAGACTTTGGACTCCAGAGTAATGCCGGAAAGAATTAAGATTTTGGTGGGACTGTTGGGAAGGCACGCGATGTGAGGGGCACATGAGATTTGAGAGGGGCTGGCCAGAATGATATGGTTTGGATCAGTCTCTGTTTTCTTCTAGTATCACTATGGATGTAAAGCTATAAAGATACTTAAAAAAAGTAGGAAAAACTGGAAAAACTCTTCTGGACTTTGGTCTAGGCAAATAATTTATTACGAAGACTCAAAAGCACAGGCACCAAAACCAAAAGTAGACAAACAGGATTTAATTAAACTAAAAAATTTCTGCACAGCAAACAAATAATTAATTGAGGAAGCAGATAGTCTGCAGAATGGGAGAAAATATTTTCAAAATATGCATCCAGCAAGGGTCTATTATATAAAATATATAGGGAATTCTAACCAGTCAACACACACACACACACACACACACACACACACACACACACACATAACCTCATTAAGAAGTAGGCAAAGGATATGAATAGACGTTTTTCAAAAGAACATGTACAAATCGCCAATAGGTATATAAAAAGTACTGAACATCATTAATCATCAGATAAACACAAATTAAAACAACACTGAGATATACTCTTACATCAGTCAGAATGGCTGTTTTGAAAATGTCAACAGATAACAGATATTGGTAAGGATATGGAGATAAGGGTACTCTTGGAGGGTATGTAAACCAGCTCAACCTCTATGAAAAGCAGTATGGAGATTTATCAAAAAAAAACTACGAAGAGAACCATCATTTGATTCAGCAGTCCCACTACTGGGTATTTACCTGAAAGAAAAGAAATCATTACATAAAAATAATACTGGCACTCATGTTTATTGCAGAACTATTCACAATGGCAAGACATGGAAGCAACCTATGTGTCCATCAACAGATGATTGAAAAAGAAAATGTGGTATTTTGATATGTAGTACAATGGAATGCTATTCAGCCATAAAAAAAGACTAAAATCATGTCTTTTGCAGCAACATGGATGGAATTGGAGGCCATTATCTTAAGTGAAACAAATCAGACACAGAAAGACAAATATCACATGTTTTCGCTTATAAGTGGGAGTTAAATAATGTGTACGCATGGATATAGAGTGTGGAATGTTAGACAATAAAGACTGGGAAGGGTAAAGGTATGGGAGCAGGGTGGTTGATGAGAAATTACTTGATCACTACAATGTATATTATTTGGGTGATGCATACCCTGAAATCTCTGACTTCACTGCTATGCAATCCATGCATGTAGCAAAACAGCACTTGTGTCTCATAAATTTCCCCAAATAAAGAAAAACAAAATTTAAAAATAGGTGATTTTAGAAATGAGACAAAACTTCCAGAAATGCAAAATAAAATTATTTTAATTCAAAATAAATAAATGTATTAAATAATATAAATAGCTCAAGGGAAAATGGTCTAAAATACATTATATATAAATTTAAAAAGGAACAAAGGAAGACAATATCATAGATGAATAATCATAGATATGTAAGTAAAATAAGAAAGTCTAAGATATATTTAATTGGAATCCCAGAGGGAGCAATCCAGAGGGTTCAAAGAGGCAACATTTAAGGTAATAATTTAATGGAATTTTCCAGAAGAGGTGAAAGACGTAAATGTTCAGACTGAACCAAGCACATGCAACACAAACATGAAAACCAAATATAAATGCAAGTTTAATTAAATTTTAATACAATTTAAAATTATTGAAGACCAAGTAAAGATCCTAAAAGTATCCACAATGAAACAAAAAATTATTTACTAAAACAACAACAACAACAAAAACGCAGCCAGCACAGTGGCTTACATGTGTAATCCCAGCACTTTGAGAGGCCAAGGTGGGAAGATTACTTGAGATAAGAAATTAGAGACCAGCCTGGACAACATAGTGAGACCTCTACTCTATAAAAAGTAAAAAAATTAGCCAGACATGATGGGACGCACCTGTAGTCCTAGCTACTGAAGAAGCTGAGATGGGAGGCTTGCTTGAGCCCTAGAGGTTAAGGCTGCAATGAGAGATGTGATTGTGCCACTACACTCCAGACTGAATGGCAGAACAAGATGTTGTCTCTTAAAAAAAAAAGAAAAGAAAAGAAAAGAAAAGGAGAGAAAATAAAGCAACGCTATCAATAGCAGGCTTCTTCTGAGAACCAAGGGAATTTAGAAAATTCTTCACTGAGTAATAAAGAAGATAATTTAAATTATCATCAATGTATGGCTTTTTATGTAGTTTAAATAGCTACATTTATGTAGTTAAATTTAGCCATCATTCAAGAAAAAGGACAGAATGAAGTCATTTTTACATAAATTTTAAAAAGTTTATCAATAATGTAAACTCACCAGCAGAATTTCTTAAAGGTGTATTTTAGAAACAAGTAAATCGGCCACAGAAAAAAGACTTCAAACTAGAAATGAATGGTAAAATAAAATGGTAAACAAATGCAAAAACTAAACAAAAATGTTGATATACAACAATATTAACCTCCTAAGATTATGTTGAGGATTAAAAAATAATTTTATAGAGTTTAAAAAAGTGATTTACATGTGGTAAACATTTATGATTGTTTGTTAAATAATTTTTAAAAAGTTAAAATGCTAACATAAACCTGAAATATTTGACAAAGAAAATATGCACATTTGGCATTGTTGGGTGCTTTGTGATTGCAGTTGAAATATACTATAGTTCTGGATTGTTTGGGGGCAGTGTATGGATAATGCCTCACTTTAGAATTTTAAAAATAGATTTAAATACAAACAATCATTAAAAAGTATGAATAAGTCATTTGATATAAAATCATATGCAATAAATGGAAAAATAATCAATTAAAAATGGCAAATTATATACACAGAAAAATAAAACAGAAAAATCAGTAGTAATAGAAAGCAAAGAGTTGAACAAACACCTGTAGAGATTATAAGATTTATTTTTAAGAATCAATTTGTGTTTGATTCATGAGAAATTCATATAAAGCTCAAAGAGCTAGGGACATTAAAAGAAAAGGAATAGAATCACCAATCAGGCTAGAGCTAAGGTTGAGACGAAATTGACCTTAAAGCTGAAACCATTCTTTGAGATAAAAACTTTCAATTAATATGAGGAATATAGAGCAATTCTACATTTTCATACTAATAACATATTCAAAAATACATAAAAAAAAATGATAGGGAGAACTTAATAAATCTACTAGTAGAAGGAGAGGTTTCATTCTAACTATTAAGAGATCTAAAACTAAATTTACTGAATGTATGGAAGATCTGAACAATACAGTTACTAAGGTTGCTCATGTGAACATATATTGAATCTGGAATTACAATACTGGAGAACAGGTAATTTATTTTCCAAGCACACATAGGGTATTTACAAAAATTGACCTTGAAATAAACTGTAATACACATCTAATCAAGCTTCAAATAATTGGCAAGATAGCAAATTATGCAAATTACTACAATATTAAATCAGAAAAAAAATTTTAAATACTAAATAAATATATTCAGAAATCTTATATTGTACTTCCAAACAACTAATGGGTTAAAAAAGAAAATACAACAAAAATTTGAACATGAATCAAATAATAATGAAAGTATTCCATATCAAAATTGAACTAAATACTTATATATAAAAATAAAAAGCTAAAAATCAAGGAGGTAAGTATCCATCTTAAAAGGTTAAAAAAATACAGCAAATGGAGCCCCCCGCAAAAGGAAAGAAAAATAAAGATAAAATGTACATATAAAAATCAAATACAAAATAAAGAGGATAGACAAAATTAGAAATCAGTGCTTTGAAAGAACAGTAAACAATAAATCTCTATCAAGATTGCTTAACACATTGGGGCCTGGTGGCTCATGCCTGTTATCCCAGCCCTTTGGGGGGCCAAGTCTGGTGGATCACTGCAGGTCAGGAGTTTGAGACTAGCCTGGCCAACATGGTGAAACCCTATCTTTACTAAAAATACAAAAATTAGCTAGGTCTGGTGGTGGGCACCTGTAGTCCCAGCTACTTGGGAGGCTGAAGCCTGATAATTGCTTGAACTTGGGAGGTGGAGGTTGTAGTGAGCCAAGATCATGCCACGGCACTCCAGACTGGGCCATAGAGCAAAACTCCATCACAAAAACAAAAACAAACGAACAACAAGAAAAGATGGCTTAAGACAAATGAAGAAAAAAATACACTCAAATATAAATGTGGAAAGATACAAAGGGTCATAATAATAGAATATAAATTTATTTATTTTTTATTTTTTAAGACAGAGTCTCATTCTCTTGCCCGGGCTGAAATGCAGTGGCATAATCATGGTGCCCTGCAGCTTCGACCTTTCCAGGTGATCCTCCCACCTCAGGTACTCTTGAGTACCTGGAGCTACAGGTGCATGCCACCATACCTGGGTAACTTTTACATGTTTTTTTGTAGAGATAGGCTTCCCCATGTTGTCAAGGTTTCACTCAAACTCCTGGACTCAAGCCGTTTGCCTGCCTCAGCCTCCCAAGAAATTAAAAATTTATATCAAAACAATTTAGTTCAAAATTTACATTAGAAAACATGTAAAATTACTTATAAAAACCATAGCCTACCAAAACTCATTCAACATGACACAGAAAGATTAGTAATACAATAACTTGAAAATTTTGAATCTGCTCAGTAAATAACAGCAGGTACAAAAAAAGTGTTAGTAGATAATTATTTGAAATATTTAAAGCATAGATAATTTAAATTCTATACAGTGTTTTTAAGAAAAAACAGGAGGAATGTATTTTAATTGATAGACAAGAAGTTACATCAAAATGACTTGAAGAATGAATGGGGAACGTGAAAATGGAATCAGAGTAGTATCTTGTGGTTTGAATGAGGTTGTTTTGTAGTAGGAGAGACTTGAATGAATTGAAAGGTAAAACTTTAACTTTTATACAAAGTTAAGGGATTTTTACACAAAATTAAGGGGCTTTATATACAAGGAAAACAAAGAAAAATTCCCCTTATTTATGTTGCCAGATATGATAAAATTAGAGAACTGAGATTAAATGGTGTCTATTAATAAAACACATTTGAAGATATGCTCAAAATGAATAAATGCATGTCTCTTTTAACTATATTGATGGAATATAGAATGGGTATAGAGCAGGGTAGGTTTATAGTTTTTTATATTAGTAAAAAGAGGTATTTCCTATTTGCATGCTTCTATTTTCTCCAAAAATTAGTATTTGAGGTCATATTTTAGAGTCATTGGAAGGAGAAGCAGTGAAGGGCTGGAAGTTTTCAGTTAGAGAGTCTGAATGTTTGTGAGACAGGGCAAAGTGAGATTCTCATATTTGTAATCGGGATCCTGAGTAGGGTTCAGTACACATTTGAAGTAGGTGATGACCATAAAAATGAGTCAGCTGGCCCTGTTTTATGACTTGCTGACTGGGCATCAGTTGACATCTTGGTTCCAAGTAGAAAGAAAATTAAGCTTCAGATTGGGTGGAATGGCTCATGCCTGTAATCCCAGTACTATGGGAGCCCAAGACAGGAGGATTGCTTGAGGCCAGAAGTTGGAAACCAGCCTGGGCAACGTAGTGAAAATTTAGCCTCCACAAAACTTAATCTTCACAAAAAATAAAAACATTGCCAGCATGGTGGCTTACACTTGTAGTCCTAGCTACTTGGGAGGCTGAGTTAGGAGGATCGTTTGAGCCAGAAATTCGATGCTGTGGTGAGCTATAATCACACCACTGCACTGCAGCCTGGGCAACAGAGTGATACTGTCTCCAAAAATAAAAAATAAAATAAAGATAAAACATAAATGGAAAAAATCAAGCTTTGGATTTACAGTTGTATAATAATTAATAAAATATACATTATTTAAAAGACTTGAAAAGCACATGTTAGTATGCATTTTTTCAGTATTGGGCAGTTCTTTATAGAATATGAAAAGGAACTAATATGCATATGAAGGAATCCTATCTTCCTAACATTATTAGAATTTGCTTTAAGTTATAAATGTTAGCATGATTTGAATAAACTACTTAGTTTTGCTTAGTAGAATTCAGTAGATGTTGAAGATATAGTAATTCTTTCATCAGAAATATAAATGATGACATTACATAAAAACGTGCTAATCAAACATAAAATTAAACAGATCATCTCTCTTCTATTTATAGTCAGGAACTGCACTTTCAAAGTTTATAACTTTACTTAGATTGTTAACTTTCCAGAGAAACACACAACTGTTTTGTGCATAGTCAGGCACTTGGAAAAAGGATTGTGGAAGATTTTTAATGATGATAATGCAATTGTGATGAAATAATAAACATGTATATTTAGCTCAGTGAATGATGGTATCGATTGAATAGTAAATGGACTACCCGTATTGTGTTTCAGATATGGACTTCTTATATATTATAAGCCCAAATGTGCACAGAGTGTTCTGCATTGGTGGAATGGGCAATGAGCCAACTAACCCCAGACTCATCAAACTGTGATAGGGAAAGTGTATCTCTCTGGCTGGGGAGAAAGAGAATTCTGAGCCATAATGCTCATTCTTTAGTATAAAATGTGCACTAATAGGCTGCATTGAGCTGCTGACAGTTTCTATGAAGAGTCTCTATTCTTTCATATGCAAATATTTCAGAAACAGTCAGGTTCCCAGCACATGGATTTTAAAACCGAGTCATTCTTCACTGTGGACCTACATAATTGCACACTTGGGACATTATATATTTATACAGATAATGGATACAATTCAAGCAGCTGCCTACTGAAGTTGATGGAAGGCCTGTCTTCTGAGAAGAGAATGTGAATATATACATATACACATATATATTTATACATTTTCTTCTTTTTCTTCCCACTCAATCTCTGACTAGCCTTATTGTAGAATGCCTCTTTTTCCCAATAATTTGAATTCCTTGAGTGTCAACTTTACATGATCAATCTTGATTTCTATATATTTTTAAAAATTGTTATTTATGGAGAGTAGAAAGAGTTGAAAAATTACACACATGTATCTGAAACTGTAAATCATATCTCTCTAACTAGGGTGAAAATGCTGCAGGGTTACAAGAGTTATGGATATTCCATTAAAGGGAATAGATTTTTGGAGTCAAACACCTTATGTTTTCATCCTGGTTCCACTGATTACTAATACATGTCTTTAGGTTACTTAACTCCTCTCAAGCTCAGTTTCCTTATTTCTAAAATGGTATTTTTCTTGCTAAGGACTTATTGCATGTTAGATACTCAAAAAGTTAGTTTGATTTATTTACTTTTGTTTTCTCAGGGTATGTTATATGAGAGTGTTAAAAATGCAATTCCTGGTGATAATGCATTATGAGTTTTTCTCTTTTTTTGGGAGTTTTACAAAACAGTATTTATTCTGAAAACATATGATGAGTTCTGATATCTAGTCTATTTCTTCTTCTTTTTCTTTCTTTTCTTATTATACTTTAAGTTCTAGGATACATGTGCAGAACGTGCAGGTTTGTTACATAGGTATAAACTTACCATGGTGGTTTGCTGCACGCATCAACCCATCATGTATATTAGGTATTTTTCCTAATGCTATCCCTCCCATAGACCCCCAAGCCCCCTCCTGACAAGTCCCACTGTGTAATGTTCCTCTCCCTGTGTCCATGTGTTCTCTTTGTTCAACTCCCACTTATCAGTGAGAACATGCGGTGTTTGGTTTTCTGTTCCTGTGTTAGTTTGCTAAGAATAATATTTTTCAGCTTCATCCATGTCCCTGCAAAGGACATGAATTCATCCTTTTTTGTGGCTGCATAGTATTCCATGGGGTATATGTGCCGCATTTTCTTTATCCAGTCTATCATTGATGGGCACTTGTATTGGTTCCAAGTCTTTGCTATTGTGAACAGTGCTGCAGTAAACATATGTGTACATGTGTCTTTATAATAGAATGATTGATAATCCTTTGGATATATACCCAGTAATGGGATTGCTGGGTCAAATGAAATTTCTGGTTCTAGATCCTTAAGGAATCACCACAGTGTCTTCCACAATGGTTGAACTAAATTTACAATCCTACCAACAGTGTAAAAGGTTTCCTAATTCTCCACATCCTCTCCAGCATCTGTTGTTTCCTGACTTTTAATGATTGCCATTCTAACTGGTGTGAGATGGTATCTCATTGTAGTTTTGGTTTGCATTTCTCTAATGACCACTGATGATGAACTTTTTCTTTCTTTCTTTTTTTTTTTTTTTTATGTTTCTTGGCCGCATAAAAGTCTTCATTTGAGAAGTGTCTGTTCATAGCCTTTGCTCACTTTTTGATGGCGTTGTCTGATTTTTTTTTCTTGTAAATTTGTTTAAGTTCTTTGTAGGTTCTGTATATTAGCCCTTTGTCAGGTGGATACATCGCAAAAATTTTATCCCATTCTTTAGGTTGCCTGTTCACTCTGATGATAGTTTCTTTGCTGTGCAGAAGTTCTTTAGTATAATTAGATCCCATTTGTCAATTTTGGCTTTTGTTGCCATTTCTATTAGTGTTTTAGTCATGAAGTCTTTGCCCATGCCTATGTCCTGTATAGGACTGCCAAGGTTTTCTTGTAGGATTTTTATAATTTCAGGTCTTACGTTTAAGTCTTTAATCCATCTTGAGTTAATTTTTGTATAAAGTGTAAGGAAGGGGTCCAGTTTCAGTTTTCTGCAGATGGCTGGCCAGTTTTTCCAAAACCATTTATTAAATAGAGAATCCTTTCCCCATTGCTTGTTTTTGTCGGGTTCGTCAAAGATCAGACAGTTGTAGATTTGTGGCACTATTTCTGAGGACTCTGTTCTGTTCCATTCGTCTGTATGTCTGTTTTGGTACCAGTACCATGCTGTTTTGGTTACTCTGGCCTTGTAGTATAGAATGAAGTCAGGTAGCATGATGCCTCCAGCTTTGTTCTTTTTGCTTATGATTTTCTTGGCTATATGGGTTCTTTTTTGTTCCATATGAAATTTAAAGTAGTTTTTTTCTAATTCTGTGAAGAAAGTCAATGTTAGCCTAATGGGGACAGCATTAAGTCTATAAATTAATTTGGGCAATATGACCATTTTCATGATATTGATTCCTCCTATCTATGAGCATGGAATATTTTTCCATTTGTTTGTGTCCTCTCTTATTTCCTTAAGCAGTGGTTTGCAGTTCTCCTTGAAGAAGTTCTTCACATCCCTTGCAAGTTATATTCTTAGGTATTTTATTCTCTGTGTAGCAATTGTGAATGGGAGTTCACTCATGATTTGACTCTCTATCATTGGTGTACAGGAATGCTTGTGATTTTTGCACATTGATTTTGTGTCCTTAGACTTTGCTGAAATTTCTTATCAGCTTAAGGAATTTTGGGGCTGAGATTCACCATGTTGAATATAGATTCACCATGTTGTTACCCACAGAGAATTATCTGCCAGCCTTACTCACCTTACAAGTGCACAGTCAAAGGCATTTTTACTTTTTGCTATAGAAGCAGCTCTAATGTATGGTGTCTTGTAAATGCAACTAATCAAGTTTGAAAAGATTTAGTTAGGACAATTGAATCTTTAAGCAAACCAGAAACTCTTTTAGCCTCTTTTGAGGTCCTGGGCTCCAGGCGAGGATCCTCTCATAAGTACCATGTCTCTTCTTCATCGAGCTTCGGTGCAATTTGAGAAATAACAGAGAGAATAAGGAGTCTAAGCAACACCTTTATTACTGATAAATTTAGGTAAGGTTACACAACTTAGTATAAAAGATAGATGGGACTACTATTGAATTTTAGATATAGGGAAAGTTGCTCACTCAATTCTAGGCAATGCTGATCTGGGGCAGGCTCTTGCCGTGGTAGTGGGATAGTGATGGTGGGAGAACATGTGTTCCCTATAGTCAATAAGAGGAGAAAAGGTAGAGGTTTTAAGTGAGTGGAGAAAGGCCCAGGAAAATAAATCCCCCATCATGGAAATCAAGAAGGGAGCAAAAGGCACTTACTCCGTTCTGATAGTAAGATAATAGTATTTTCATCAAGACCAAAATTCTTTTTCACACTTGTTCCAAGTGTCTAAAGGTGTGAAAATACCTTTTCAAGGCTAATGATACAGCATTCAACTTTTCTTTAAAAAGCTTAAAGTTCTGCACCGCAATGTATATTGTCAAATACATTTCCAGTTCACAGTGAATTTCTCAAGAGGGTATTTCAGTGACTCAGGAAGGGTTAAATGCAAAAAGAAATGATCCAACGGTGTTTGGATGACTATTTCTTTACCATTGTCTAACCCTGTTTGTCAGACACTGTGTTAGATGCTATTATTATTTCAATCTGTAGAACAATTCTCTGGTGTAAGTAATATAAATTCAATTTTATAAATGAGGAGAATGAGGCACTAGGGGTAATTTGAGACCATTTTTAGGTAAGAAATAGCGCAAACAAGACATGAGTCTGATTAACTCCAAATCTTTACCACATTCCACTGCACTGTGGTATCATTATATCCATTTAGAAATCCTGATTGCAAGCAACAGAAACTGATTACTGTTATTTTAAATAGAATACAATGGAAGAAAAGAAGTGGCTTACTGAATAAATAGCTGCCTAGAGAATTAGACTTGGAAGTCTTGCAAGAATCAAAGTAGCTCCACAGGGCCAAGAACAAGAAGGACAATGAGCATTTTTTAGCACAAGAGTAGACCAGGTAGACCAAGTCATTGCTTCTGGTCACCACCACCACAGGATGTAGCTATCACAAGTTGTCCTCCAGACAGCACTACTTCGCATAGTCTTGCATAACTACGGAGGAAAGATTCATATTATGGGGAAAATCAAAGATGCCCTCCAAATTGATTTTAAAATGCTTCTTACCAGGCATCTAAGCTGTTTTGTCTCCACAAACCTCATCATCTTTATGTTGGAGTCTCAGACTACATGTTGAAATCTGTGAATTCTGACAACCTAATTCAATGCTGGACATGGAATAGAACATATTATACTTGGAAAATGACTTTCTTAAAAGTATTCGATATGTTAGAACAGCAATTTTCTCCCATAGTTATAATTGGGGAATTAAACTTGTTCCTTAAAATTCAAATGATTTATTGACTAGGAATTAACACTTTTAACTACAACAAAACCTTAATTCCAAAGCCAGTTGCATTCAGAATAGCTATAGATTCAATTTACATAGTATAGAAAAGATAGGAAAGTTTAAAAGTAAGCCATATTATAAATTTTTAATACAACTCAGGTCAGTCCCAAGTAAAAATTTTGAAAACTCAAATTCTGCCTTAAAAATATGTGTTTTCAAATGTTGGAACTATGTTGATAATTTAAGTAGAAAATAGCTTTATCAACTAATATCTTCAATTTACAACTCAAGTGTGTAAGTTTTATTTGAATTTAAACCAAATGAAAAAATAGAAAATTGTGATTTTTTTTCTTGTAAGAAAATGTGTGTTTTCCAATAAATTGGTCATTTATAACTTCTAATGTTTATTGTATATAATGTTTTACCATGTAATTTTTTTCACATCCTAATTTTTCTATTCTCTTTAAGGTTAAATTAACAATCAGACCTCATATATTCTGAAGAGCTTTATGCAAGAAACTCTGTAACAATGTTGTTCAAAAAGCAGAAATAGGAAACACATATACGACAGGTATTTTTCCAGTCAAAAGTTGTGTTTTGAGAGCATTCAATGAACTGGGCATATTGGCTTGTGCCTATAACCTCAGCTACTTGGGAGATTGAGGCAGAAAGATTTCTTGAGTCTAGGAGTTCAAGATCATCCTGGATAAGTAGTGAGACTCTATCATTAAAAATAAATAAACAAATAAAATTTAAAGGAAATAAAGAAAAGAGTTCAAGAGAGTTAGCATATAAAAATGTAAGTATGAAAAATAACAATCCAAGCATGAACTTTTATATATCCAAAGTATTGGCTAGAGCCTCTATATATTGAATATATGATAGGTAATATGTAAATAATAGCTAACATGTATTGAGGTCATACATTATAAGCTGAACACTAGGTTTTTTGTATATGTCTAATTTATTGAACTTTACATATACTTAATTTATTAAACAACTTTATGAGGCAATTCTCCATTTTAAAACAAAAGAAACAGGCATAGAGACGTTAAGTAGTTTGCCCAAGGAAACATTACTGTAAGATTTGGATGTAGGCAGTCTGTTCCAGAGCCCAAGCTTTTAACACCACAGTAAGTTCCCTCTCAGATGAAGAAAACACAATACTGACATTTTCATAAATCAATAAGTAATGAATAGGCAATAGGTAATGCATAGACTCACTGATGCTACCATTAATTAATTAATTAATTAATTAAGAAACTTATAATTGTCACCATATTTCCATGTATATTATCTCACTGGATGAAACAAACTTATGAGATAGATTGGCAATATTATGATCATGTAAAAGAAAAGAAGAAAAGAACATGTTCATTGCCTTCTCCAGTTTATTTAATTGATAACAAAGTTGGAACTATAATAAAAAATGATCTGAGTTTGAAGCTCTCCTCCAGGGCTCCTGGTTGCTACAAATAGCCACTGCCTACTGCAAGGCCCAAAACTCATGACCAGGGTGTCTTTCAGATTCATTTATGTTTGGTCATTTTTACTTTTAATTTATTCATTCACTTATTCAACATGTGATTAAATAAATAATGACTTTGTGATATTTTTCAATGTGCCAAGTTGTGCTAAGGGCTTGGATAAAAAAGCGATTGACATAGTTTTTTCTCTTGTTGAAGTCTGAGTCTAGTGAAATTATAGTAAGTATCAAATATATTCAGCACTTACTACATATAAAGTGCTGGGCTTACTATTTTTTTTAAATTTGTTCCTCATGGTTCTACAATGTAGTAGGTAGAAACGTAGACAGGAGATCTATATTATCATGTCAGATACAATATATACATCTAATTGTACTAAAATCATTAAAACTAAACAAAGAAAGAAATACAACATTCAAGGGTTGAGAAGTAGAGGAAACCAAAACAATACAAGTAGGTAGATGAGTGAGCTGACTTAGCAGATCGCAGATCGAATGGAGCCTAATCCTTATCCAACAATTTCAGTCCCAGGGACCCTCAAGAGGGCATTAGGTCAGGATAAGGAGCTAGGGAAGTTAAAATAAGGAGGACAAAAGGGAAAGAAAATATTCCTGGGTTTCCTCTCCTCTCCATGCATCTGGATGGTGATTCTCACTTCTTAGAGCAAAAGTTTGAAGACTTATTTTTGGAAAGAGTGTCCATTCTGAACTCAGAAGTTTAAATTAATTTATGCACACTTATGCTGAATGACAGACTGTCTTCTCTCTTCTCACATTTGCTTCTTACATTTTCTTCCAAGTTTAACATATTGACTTCTACCCTCCAGACAAGAAGCTAGAACATTTCTGTTGTTGGAAACCTGAACATATTAAGGAAAAAGATTAAAGATTTTGCTATCTGGTGTACCCCAATAACTTATCTTCCTGAGTCATGCTATGTGGAAGCTCAAATTTGACAAGTCTCACCCATTCAAAGCTTCCAAATTATAACTAGCTCCACAACCTCTATCATTAGCAACAACCTAACAGACAAGTAGTATAAATTTAAGGTGAAGGTTAGAATACAAAATAAGCAAACAAACAAAAAATCAACTTGGAAGAAAAATAAATAGAAAAAAAACTAAAAGAAAAGTTATTCTTATTAATATTGTCAGAGAGAAATGGGAGAATATTACATATATAAAGTAATATAGGATGTGCTAAGAAAATACACACTCTAGGAATAAAAAAATGCTGCTTGGAGGTTAAAAACATTAGTAATGGTGAAATATTTGTGGAAACATATAGAATCTATGGGAGGTAATGGAAGGAATAGTTCACAAAAGGAAATGAATGAAATATATAGCTTAGGCCGGGCGCGGTGGCTCAAGCCTGTAATCCCAGCACTTTGGGAGGCCGAGACGGGCGGATCACGAGGTCAGGAGATCGAGACCATCTTGGCTAACATGGTGAAACCCCGTCTCTACTAAAAATACAAAAAACTAGCCGGGCGACCTGGCGGGCGCCTGTAGTCCCAGCTACTCGGGAGGCTGAGGCAGGAGAATGGCGTGAACCCGGGAGGCGGAGCTTGCAGTGAGCTGAGATCCGGCCACTGCACTCCAGCCTGGGCAGCAGAGCGAGACTCCGTCTCAAAAAAAAAAAAAAAAAAAAAAAAAAAAAAAAAAAAAAAAAAAAAGAAATATATAGCTTCTGGGAGGTATTTCCCAGAAGGTGCAGCATTTGAATAAGACCCCGGGAAAATAACAAATGGAAAGAAAGAATTCATTATTTAAATAATTCAAGAAAATTTCTCAGCTTGTAGTTTAAAAGGTGCCATTAAATGCCCTGTCCATGAGAAGAAAAATCACCCCATTAAATGTCAGACTATCAAGTATAAAGAGAATATTATGAAATATTTTAAGGTAGGAGAAAACAAAACAAACAAATTACAGATTACATGCAATGGAGTGGAACCAGATGACTTCATATTTATTAACAACAACCCTAGGCATTAAGAGACAATGTAGCAACGTCTTCAAAATTCTGAACAAAAATTACTTCTTTATTAAAATTTTATAACAAGTCACAGTATCATTCAATAACAAAATTGAAAAAAAAAAAACCACATTTCTTAAACATGCAAATTTCTTTTTTAAATTACCTCCCACATTCCCTTTTCCAGAAAGATGTGGAAGAGCATAAAAGACAATGAATGAATTCACATTGTTACACTTAACATTTGGGCTGAGGACAGAACAATGTTCTGTATTTAGTGTCATTCATTGTGCTCTGCATCTAGCTGGTAGTAGGGAGAAAAAGAAGATGGAGGAAGCCTGCATACTCCTTAAAAGTACTTCCCCAGAAGAGACATATAACTTATTTTCACATTATATTGATAAGACCTAATCGCATAACCACTGGATTAAAAAGGGTCTTGGACATATAGTCTCAGGTTGAGCATCTACTTCCAAGTAATATATCTATACTATGAATGGGAAAGCAAATATTTAGATAGACACCTAGTTATCTGTTATATAGAGAAAATTTGAAAAAATATGACATATTTTATTAAGTAGGTACACATAATAAAATAATATGCAACCATCAAAAAGAGAAGCTTACTACAAACTAGATATGATCTGATTACTAGGCTAAATTCACTGAAAAAAGTGTAAAGTGTAAGAACCTGCAAAATGCAAACATTCATGCAAAAAAAGAGAAAAATATATATACTTCATATACACAAAATGTCTCTGGAAACACAAAGATAAGACTATAATCCATATGTATATTTATATTAATCAAGGTGTTACTTTTATTTCTGGAATTGTTAGGTTCTATTTATTTTTCAAGTTTTCTTTTTACATGCAAATGTAATTGGAAGCCTAGCTGTTCCATTCATTGTGTTCTCCTTGAAAAATGGTAATGTCTCTTACAATAAAGAAAAAAAATATACGTGTGTGTGTATAAGCAATTACAAGTTTCAGACTCAGCAAATTATCCAAATAAAGCAATGGTAGTTAAAGAGGATACTATGTGCTTAATGGATCATGAAACACATTAAAAATGTCTCTTACCACTTCTAATATGTTCCGCAGGGATGGCAGTTGTATCTCAGACTGTCTCCCTCGTTCTTTATTTTCTACCCAAACATCTATTTCTTGTAGTCTACATATGGCCTCTTGTTTCTCTCCTTTTCCATATGTACTAGTCAGGATTCTCCAGAGAAACAGAACCAATAGGAAATTACATATATGTTAAAAATGCATGTGTATATAAAATAAGATACTGGCTTATGCAATTATGGAGCCTAAGAAATCCCACCATATGCCATTTGCAAGCTGGAGACACAGGAAGGCTGGTAGTATAGTTCTAGGGTCTAAGAAACAGAGGGCTGGTGATATAGACTCCAATCCATGTCTGAAGATCAGAGAACCAGGACTGCTAAGGGCAGGAGAATACCAATGTTCCAGCTTAAGCAAGTAGGCTGAGGAGGGCAATTTTGAACTTTTTCCACTTTTGTTCTATTCAGGCTCTCAATAAGTTGAAAGATGCCACATTTTTTTCATAAATTGAAAAAATCTACACTCACATTGAGGAGGGCCATCTGCTTTACTCACTCCATATCCATTATTCAAGTGCTAATTTCCTCTAGAAACACCCTCACAGAAACACCAAGAAATAATGTTTGATCAGATATCTGGATACATTGTAGCCTAGTGAAGTTGACACGTACAATTTACCATCACAAGTTCACAACTTACGAACTTGGCATCCATACACATACCCTTAAACCACACTTAATATCCAAATAAAGGCACTAACAAGGTCATGATTTCACTTAAAATGATATGACTACTCTGCTTATAACAAAAAAATGCACTAACCCTTTTCCAAGAAGAGGAGGTAAAGTCTTTGAGTGATGTTTACTCTTCTTAATATCCTGTAACATAAATACTAAATACTATGATGTAAAATAATTAATGATTGTAATATAAAATATTTAAATAGATAAATTTAAATACTTAAATAAGCTAATACATTTTATGTTACAAAAATGATAAGAGAGAAAAGAAAAAAAGATATTTCACACACACTCATACAGTCACACACACACACAGACACAAAGTATTCATCACACATGAAGGAAGAAATGCTCTTGACAATTACAGTCTATTTTTTTTTTTAAACTGGTCTTGGTATTGTAGCTAGTACTTATAACTATCTTAGTTCACTACTCATTCTATAGTTCCTTTGCCTTCAGCAAGCACCTCAGGCAGTTATAGTTTGCTACATTTTTGGACTGTCCATACTTCTGAATCAACAGCCATAGAAGGGAACTACTGGGATGGCTGAAGCAACTGATCCTGACTATCAAGAGGAAATTGAACCACTCCACAATGGAGGAAAGTAGAAGTATTTCTCGAATACAGGATATCTCTTAGGATATCTCAGTGAAAACAGGCCCTGTGACCAAGGACAGTGGAAAAGTACATGGACCCAATCAGGGTAGAACTACTGAAAACACAGATCTCTAGTTAAATTGAATGATTCTTGTGTCTCCTCGTAGAAGCAGTACCTCCTTTGGAGCTAAGACCTCTAGTATAGCAGAGCATAAGGTTGTTGAAACAGAAAGCAAAAATTTTGCGAGTGAGACACGAGGGACAATAGTGAGTGGTGCCACAAAGTAAGAGTGAGTGGTGCCAATCCCATTACCACCTTTGATTCCTGGACCTGTGTCTCCCAGCTGTGGGAGAAAGAGCACCATATATTGGATGTTGATTCAGAGCATATACAGCTTTCTGGAGAACCTTATTCCAACCCTACAAGGTATTGCTTTTCAGTTAGCACTGTATCTGAATCTTCAAAAGGCCATTTGACCTGTTAACAAGACAGCTGTTTCAGGATGGTAAGGAACATGGTAAGACCAATGAATGGATGAACATGGATCCATTGTTCACTGCTTTTGCTGTGATATCAGTTTCTTGATCAGAAACAATGCTGTATAGAATATCAGGATAGTGGATTAAGCATTCTGTAGGTCCACAGGTAGTATTTTTTGGTAGAAGCTCTGCATGCAGAGAATGCAAATTTGTAATCAGAGTGTCTATTCTCATGTAAACAAAACACTGTTTCTTCTGGGATGGAAATAATCCAATGTAATCTACCTGCCACCAGATAACTAGCTAATAAACCTGAGGAATGGCACTACATATAGGGCTAAGTGGTGGTCTCTGATGCTGACAGATTGGGCACTTAACAATGGTCATAGACAGCTAGGTCTTAGTGAGCGGAAGTGAGTGTTGCTGAGCCCATGCTTTTAACCTCCATTCCTGCTATTGTGATGCCGTTGTGCATTAGCCCTTTGGGCAATGACAGGAGGGGCTGCAGAAAGAGTGTTGCTTATATCCATAAAATAGGTCGTCTTATCAACTTGATTATTAAAATCATCCTCTACTGAAGTCAGCCTTTGGTGTGCCTTCACAGGGGATATAAATATCTTCTTTTTTTTTAACCCACTCAGAAATATCTATCCACTTACCTCTCTCCAAAATTACTTTATTGTCAATTTTTGAATAACGTTTCTTCCAAGTCCCCACCCATTCAGCTAAATCACTGAAACAGCCCATAAGTTGGTATATAATTGTGTGTCTGGTCATTTCTCCTCCTAAGGAAAATGAGCAACTAGGTACATGACTAAAAATTTTGCTTACTAACAGGATTTTCTTTTTTTTTTTTTTTTTTTTTTTTTTTTTATAACCATCTTTCAAAGTCCCAGAGAGGGTCTATAGTGCTATAGCTGTCTACTTTAAGGTGGTGCCTGCATATAATGCACAGCCATCTGTAAACCAGGCTCAAGTCTTCTATTCCTTCAGTTGATCATAGAGAACTTGCCATGAGGCTACACGTACAAGCTCTGAGAGTTAAAACACCACAGCAAGAGTTAAAACAGCAGAGAGGAACTAGAGGCATTTGAGACCTTCAAGTAACTTACTTGTGCCTTCAGGGCCTCCTTAGGTCCAGTCACATACCACTTCCATTTGATCAAGAAGGATTGCTATGCACAGTCAACTTTATGATTTAGTGAGTCAAATAATACCCAATTTATGGTGAGTAGCTCAGGTTGCATGGTTGCTTGGTAGCCCATGATTGAGCATTCAGTCTCTACTAACACCTACTAGCAGGCCAAGAGCTGTTTCTGAAAAGGAGTGTGATCATCTACAGAGAATGGCAGCATCTTGGTCCCAAATCCTAAAACCCTGCATTGTGATTCACTTATAGAGGTCTGCCCAAGACTTCATACATCATCCCTATTTACCACTGACACTTTAAGCACCATTGGATCTGCTAGATCATATGGCTCAAGAGGCAGAGTAGCATGCACAGCAGCCTGGACCTGTTGCAGAGCCTTCCCTTATTATGGAACTCACTCAAAACTAGTAGTGTTCTGGGAACTTGGCGAATGATCCAGAGTAACCCACTCAAATGAGAAATATGTTGCCTCCAAAATCGAAAGAGACCCACTAGGAATTCTGCATTTTTTTGGTTGTAGGAGGAGCTAGCTGCAACTAATCCTTCATGTTGGAAGGAATATCTAGAAATGCTTGTTATCACTGGATCCCTAAAAATTTCACTGAGATATAGGTCTGTGAACTTTAGTAGGATTTATTCCCCACACCCTGACACAGAAATGTCTTACCAATAAGTCAAGAGTAGTTGCTAATTCTTGCCCACTAGATCCAAACAGTATAAAATCATCAATGTAATGGATCAGTATGATATCTTATGAAAATGTAAGGCAATAAAAATTCCTGCACACTTTTATTGTATAATTGCTTTATATTGTCTGTGGGTTATTGCTTGAGCATGTTTTTGTGGTAGCAGGTATCAATCTTTTGTTTCCGTGTTTATCACTCCCTTAAAGACCTCTTGTAAGTCTTACCTGGTGGCAACAAATTGTCTTAGTGTTTGCTGGTCTGAGAAAGATTTTATTTCCCCTTTGCTTATGAAGCTTAGTTTGGTCGGATATGAAATGCTTTGTGGGAATTTCATTTCTTTGGAGGTCCCCTATCTCTTCTGACTTTTAAGGTTTCTGCTGAGAAGTCAGCTGCTAGTCTGATGGAGCTCCCTTTGTAAGTGACATGACCTTTCTCTCTAGCTGCCTTTAATATTTATTCATTTGCACTGACCTTGGTGAATCTTGTTACTGCATGCCTTGGGAATGATCATCTTGCATAGTATCTCACAAAGGTTTTCTATATTCCTTGAATTTGCATATCCACCTCTCTAGCAAGATTGGAGAATTTTCAGGGACTGCATCTTCAAATGTGTTTTCCAATTTGCTTGCTATCTTTTTCTCTCAGGAATGCTGATGAGTCACAGATTTGATCTCTCTACATAATCCCATATTTCTCAAATATTTTGTTTATTTTTATTTTATTTTTTATTTTTGCCTGACTGATTTGATTCAAATAACTGGTCTTTGAGTTCTGGGATTTTTTCCTCATCTTAGTCGATTCTGCTGTTAATCCTTCCAATTGTATTATGATATTCTTGTAGAGAAGTTTTCAATTTCAGAAGTTTGGTTCAGTTCTTTCTTTTAATGAATATTTTGACTTTAGCTGGAACAATTAGGCAAGAGAAAGAAATAAAAGGCATCCAAATAGAAAAACAAGAATTCAAACTATCTCTATTGCTAATGATATGATTCCATATGGAGAAAACACTAATGACTCTGTGCAGTGCAGCTTGTAGATCCATTGCTATTCACATCAAACTACCAACATCATTATTCACAGAATTAGAAAGCACTAGAATAATGTTTTATAATAAAACACATATGGAACTGAAAAAGAGCCCAAATAGCCACAGCAATCCTATAGAAAACAAAAAAAAAAAAAAAAAAAAAAAACACCACCACCAACAAAAAGAAAACAAAGCTTGAGGCATCACACTCCCTGACTTCAAACTATATTATTAGGCTATGTAACTAAAACAGCATGGTAGTAGTACAAAAACAAACATATAGACCAATGAAATAGAATAGAAAACTCAGAAATAAAGCCATGCAATCTTTCACATGGCCCAAAGAAACAAGCAATGGGGAAAGGACTCCCTATTCAATAAAAAGTGCTGGATAACTGGCTAACCATATGCAAAGGAATGAAAGTGGACCCTTATTTTTCACCATATATAAAAATCAACGCAAACTGGATTACAGATTTAAATGTAATACCTCAAGCTATAAACGTCTCAGAACGGAACCCCTGAAGTACTCTTCTCGACACTGGTCTTGGCAAATAATCTTTGTCAAAGTCTCCAAAAGCAACTGCAACATAAACAATAATTGACATGTGGGATTTAATTAAACTAAAGAGCTTCTGCACAGCAAAGGAAACTATCAACAGAGTAAACAGACAACCTACCAAATGGGAGAAAGTATTTGCAAACTATACATCTGATAAAGGCCTAATACCTGGAATCTATAAGGAACTTAAAAAAATGAACAAGTAAAAAACAAATAACCTCATTAAAAAGTTGGCAAAGGATATGTATTAGTCTGTTTTCATGCTGCTGATAAAGACATACCTGGGACTGGGAAATTTAAAAAAGAAAGAGCTTTATTGGACTTACAGTTCCACATGGCTGTGAAGGCCTCACAATCATGGCAGAAGGCAAAGAGGAGCAAGTCACACCATATACGGGTGGGAGCAGGCAAAGAGAGAGCTTGTGCAGAGAAACTCCCATTTTTAAAACCATCCGATTTCATGAGACACATGCACTATCATGAAAACAGAGTGGGAAAGACCCACCCCCATGATTCAGTTATCCTCCACCAGGTCCCTACCACAACATGTGGGAATTATGGGAGCTACAAGATGAGATTTGGGTAGGGATACAGAGCCAAACCATATCATTCTGCCCCTGGCTCTTCCCAAATCTCGTATTTTCACATTTCAAAACCAATCGTGCCTTCCAAACCGTCCCCCAAAAATCTTAACTCATTTCAGCATTAACTCAAAAATCCACAGTCCAAAGTCTCATCTTAGATAAGGCAAGTCCCTTCCACCTATGAACATGTAAAATCAAAAGCAAGTTAATTACTCCCTGTATACAATGGGGGTACAGGCATTGGCTAAATACAGCCATTCCTAATGGAAGAAATTGGCCAAAACAAAGGGACTACAGGCCCTATGCAAGTCTAAAATCCAGCAAGGTGGTCAGATCTTAGAACTCCAAAATGATATCCTTTGACTTCATGTTTCACATTCAGGTAACACTGATGCAAGAGGCAGGTTTCCATGGGCTTGGGCAGCTTCACCCCTGTGGCATTGCATGGTACAGCATCTCTCCCAGATGGTTTCACAGGCTGGCGTTTAGTGTTTGCAGTTTTTCCAGGTGAATGGTACAAGCTGTTGGTGGATCTACTATTCTGGGGTCTGGAGGTTGGTGGCCCTCTTCTCACATCTCCACTAGGTGGAGCCCAGTAGGGACTCTGTGTAGGGGCTCTGACCCCACATTTTCCTTCTGCACTGACCCAGCCTTGGTTATCCATGAGAGCCCCGCCCCTGCAGCAAACTTCCTCGTGGGCATACATGGATTTCCACACATCTGAAATGCTAGGCCAAGGTTCCCAAACCTCAATTCTTGACTTCTGTGCACCCACAGGCTCAACCACATGGAAGCTGCCAAGGTTTGAGGCTTGCACCCTCTGAAACCATGGATCGAGCTGTTCCTTGGTCCCTTGTAACAATGGCTGGAGTGGCTGGGATGAAGGGCACCAAGTCCCTAGGCTGCACACAGCATGGGGACCCCGGGCCCAGCCCATGAAATCATTTCTTCCTCCTAGACTTTGGGGTCTGTGATAGGAGCAGCTGCCATGAAGATCTATGACATGCCCTGGAGACTTCTTCCTCAAAGGGACATAACCTCATCTTCTTTCAAAGAGTTCTGAGTTTATAAACTGATTCAAGTCTAAGAATTGGATGAAGGGCCATGACTGTTTTTATAATTTAAGTTAGTCTTTTGTTCACTTGACCTAGAAATTTTGTTTATACAGATCAGGTAAGTGTTTATTAGGTTTCCTATGTATTTCATTTTAAGGAATACCTTAATCGATTAGCCAATGCCATGAGTTTGTAAGAGTCTGTTCTAATTGATGCTTTGACTCTATGATGTATTATGGCAAGCACACCCGTCTTACTATTTGTATTTGAATGCTGCCACTAAGCCTCTGCCTCCCACAGATCCAATTACTTCCACTCCATTTAGGTTTCCTAATTTAGTGACTATAGTTCTCACTGTAAGGTCTGCCCTTCAGAGAAGAGTAATCGCAGAGTTCTTCAGGGATGCTGGGGCTCCCCTCACAAATTTATTTATCATATTGGTGGTAAAAGATATGTTTTCTAGACCTTCCTAGCATGGATGAGTACGTCCTAAATGACAAATCCACCCTAACATTCCAATCTCCATAAGCTGTTAATGTCTCCCTCTATATGAAACAAAGGTATGTCCTGAATATTTGGTTTACTCACTGTTGGCCATCTTTTGGTCTGTGTTTCAGCTAACCAATCAACCAACAAATCAAACTACTCCAGCCCTTTGTAGCTTCCAACTGTAACATTAAGTGCAGAACCTACATAGTGAGTCCATGTCAGTAAAGTTAGACCTGATCCAACTTTATGACTTTTCCATCATTATTACACACATTTAGTTTCCATTTCTACACATGTTCCCTAGTTTTCTATCTGTATTAGTTAGAAAACTCAATTATTTCCTTTGGAGTGTAATGTACTTTCTCCTGGGTCAAACATCATACCTCTCCTTTATGCTAAGACTTGAGTCTAGTTATAGGTCTAGAAAAAAAGTAGTGTGGGTGGTGAGTTCCAAGAATTAGCATTGTCTTGCATGGCAGCTGCCTCTGGCAGGAAGGTATTAATTTTTTTCTCAGGTAATGCAGGATTAATCTTCTCAGATGAGGTAGAAAAGCTGATACTACTGTGGGTGGAGACCTCTGCTAGGGATGAATAGGGAGGTCAATTCTGCTGAGGATGGGAGAGTCACTCCACTGGGGTAGGGAGAATTCTTTACTGGTGAAGAAGACTCATCCAAGTTTGGGGGCTCAGTGCCCTCAACTTCATCATGGTCTTCCCAAATGTCCCCATTTCAATTGATAGAATCCCATTCCCTTCCAGTCAATGCTGTCATATTAACATTATACACTCTGGGAGGCTGGAAGTTCCATTTGTATTGTAATTCAGCCGGTCAAGATCGTGTTCTGTGTTTCATTTTCAGGAATTTTAGCTCTGCAGGTACAGGAAATAAATGTCTCCTTCAGGGTATAGACAGAATCTCTTGTGTCATTTAGGGGGCTCTTCAGCTGGGAATTTGAATCCCTGAGCTCATCTTTTTCTTTCCCCACATTGCCCAGGGACATTAGAAGCAACCAACAGTTCCATTATATTTGTTAGTGTTCCAAAAATGTTTAAAGGCATATACAGTTACCTGGCTCCTTTCTTCTTATAAGTCATTCTTATAAGAGGTTGATTAGGAGCAAGCAATACAGATATTTTGTATAATTCTGTAAACAGTTCATAATTCCATGGACCATCAATGCTCTCTTACTATTGGAATTAGAGTCACTAGTGTCTTTAAATCTAATCATGTTAGAAAGCCAGTTCCAGAAACCCAAGAACCAATTCAGAAAACTTACCCTTAAAGTCTGTTTCTCAAGATTCATTTTTGCTACCAAAATATTTATTAGTAAAGGTTCTCCAGATAAACAGAACCAATGAAATATATGAATATGAGAAATTGGCTCAAGGATTATGGAGGCTGAGAAGATCTGCAGTTTTCTGTCTGTAAGTTGCTAGAGACTCAGGAAAGCTAGTCTTGTAATCTAGTCCTGAGAACCAGGGGAGCCGATGATGTCAATCTCAGTCTGAGGGCAGGGGAAGATGAAATGGCATTTCCCAGCTTATGCAGTGAAGCAAGGGTGGGGAGTGGGAGGGGAAATTTCTCTTTTTCCTGCTTTTTACTCTATTCAGACCTGAATGGATTAGATGATGCCCAATCACAATGGGGAGGACAATCTAGTTTACTGAGTCTATTCATTCAAGTATGAATCTCATCTGGCATATGCAGAAACAATGTTTCGTCTGGGTACTCTGTGGCCTTCTCAAATTGACACATGAGATTAACCACCACACTCTGCAAACAAAGGTGACACAGACAGAATATTTATTGAAGGTCAAGAAGAGAAAAAGAAACGGTACAACAGAATTCCCTTTAAAGGATACAGCTTAGTGTGAGGAAGACAGACTGTTGAAACAACTAACACTTTACCTTAATATCTTCTATCTGTGTTTCTGTTTGGTATGTGACATTAATCTCAGCTGGACACAGTCTATGTTCCACATCTTTGTACATTTGACTGGAATATTTAGCTGTTTTGCAAAAAATTTACGTGACCTATTTGAGTAAAATGTTATGTCTTATAATGTCTTAAATAGTTGGAGACACATAATAGAAAAAACAAACTAGATTTTGTCAAGCAGCCATGGGTCACAGCATTAACTGGGTTTTTATTAGCTCTGTGTCCTTTCCACAGGATTCCTGCATCAAATGTCTCGGCTATGCAAGGGTATATAAACCCAATCCTGTCACTCCAACTTGAGGCAATTCTAGAGGGCCATGACAGCTTCTTCCGTAGGAACAACTGAGGCCTTATTGTGACTACACTGAAGTTCAACGATCCCATCTGTCCAGTCTTGCTTGTTGTACCCTCTCCCTCAAGTATTAATCCTGGCAGCAATCTTGCATACTAATTTCTGTTTTGGAATTTGCTTCCCAAGGAACTCAAAATGCAACACTATAAAACTCAGATGGTTCCATAAATGTTGGACTACACCAACCCGTATTTTTTGTTTTCAAAATTAAAGTTTTCTCCCTCTTTCATTAGGTAATTTTGCTAGGTAATAAAACTTTGGAAGCTACGGTCTCTACTCTTAAAATATGGGGTATTGTAAAATGTCATTTTTCAGCCTAAGGCTAAAGATTCAATTCAGTCTTCATAGTACACTTGGGTGCTTCTCATTGGCTATGGAGGCTCATGTGCACCACTGTTCCTTCTCACTGCTGGATTTAGGCACCCTTTCTGCCTGTATGATTTTTCTGGTTCCCTGATTTCACAATTATGAGTCTTATTTCATATTTGTTGCTAATGTCACATTGACTATTTTTTAAATTTAATTAAAAATTTTTGGATTATTCTTATTCTCAAGTTTTAGAGCTGTACAAAGACATTAGTAATAACATAAAAGAGAGCCCTGAATTTGAAAGTTAGAAATTATGGAATGGAACTCTTCACTAATTAGTTATCACTTCACTAAAGGCTGTTAATCTATAAAATGACAATTATGTGAAACATATGGCTGTGGGAAATGAGATGTTAAATCTTTTTGTTAAGTAGGCTTGTACAAAGCGCAAATCATAGTGGGAAAGAGGATAGAGAGCATATTAGTCTCTGAATTCCCGAGGACTTCATTTGTAATAGGTTCTGATGAGCAATAGCATAGGGGAGTAGTGACAGAATCTGTGGAGAAGCCTGGATCAGTTCAACTGCAGCCTCCCTCAGCCATGTGGCAGCTGAAGCATTTGCATTGCTGCTGTGACAAGCAGAGGAGTTACCCAGGGACCTCGGTAAGTAAAGGATCTACCACTGACACTCAAATTCAAGTCTACTGTGGAAACTTGGATGACCAAATTATATAAATCTATTAACTATTCAATAAATATTTAGTGAAATCCTACAATGTGCAGACCTTAGTTAAGGTGGGAGTTATATAGTGATGACAAAAAACAAATGGGAACTTGTCTTAATGAGATTTCCTCCTCATGAGGAAACTAGTCATTTTTCTGTTCTTTCCCCTCCATGAATTGGGTGGGGCTACTGATGCTACATAAATAGAACAAATGGTGATGGATAATTTCTCTGCAGAGGCCTGGTGACATACTGACTGACTTGAAAGATAAGCAGATTTGTGCCAGAATGTTTTCCTTCTCTCATTTCTAAACTGCTCCTTTTTATCCAGAGCTAGTGGGGTTAATGGCAAGCAGGTCATAATATGTAAAAGCAGCAACAGTCTTTCTAACTACTCTCATCACAGCTGAAACTCCAAAGTCTACTGCTTTTTCTTTCACATCTCACTAAGAATCAGTTAAACTTACATAGAACATCAATTTGTGTACTTTTAAATCAAATTTACTAAGGAAGCAATTAATATGATAATCATTACATTTTATGATTCTGAATTTGATTCGCCTCGATTTGATGACTATAATGTGTGGGTTAAATGTTCATGGAAAAAGAGATGAGAGTCTTTCAATCTCATTCTCCCTGAAATAATCACTTCTCTTTGCAAGTGTTTTTGTTACTTTCTAATTAGTTAAATATTTATTCTCTTTAATTACTCCCTTCTGGAAATTGAGGGGATGTCCTGTGTATGCAATTGCCTTTCTAGACTACCTCTCAACCTAAGAACACATGCTCCTCAAATTTCTTCAGTATCAGTTTAGGAAAGAGGATTTATTATTTTTGTACTAGCCATAGAATCACTGTTTCCCTTCTTTCCCTCTCTAGTATCTTATGTTGCCAGAAAAAAAAAAAAAAAAAAAAAAAATTTAACAAAACAAAACAAAATACTGCCTACTGCATATTCCAGGAACTTTTAGAATAGAGAATTTAGTTGGATATTACATCACTCTATGACAAGATTCACATTTATGCTGAGAGCTCAATTGTTGTAAAGAGCTCCAGAGAGGAGTTACTCAAAAATGCTTATCAGTAGTATTACTTACTGCTGAGGTAGGTTGTAAGGTACAGTCCTGTGATTGTTTGCAAAACCAGAAAGCAATTCTCTAGCTCAGCCATTCTGCCATTGGAGCCAGGAACCTTAAAATTAGAAGGCACTTTATTTTCCTGGCACACTCCTCCGTGACACTTATCAGTTACAATACAAATTTTCTCAGAAATGGATGTGGCAGTGGCAGCAGGGTTCCACCTGTCTGCCATGTTACTGAGTGGTGGATTCATAGCCATACCCTGTCAACTGGAACTGAATTCTGGACAGCTTTTCCCAGAGAGCAGGAGTTCCTGCTGGAGGGGGAAGCAAAATTCTGGGGTGACACCAGGAAACTGAATGTCTGGGTCAGGGGGATGGGGTGGCATGCTATGAAATGAATATTGGTAGCTCCTCAAAATTCATATGTTAAAGCCTAAATCTTCAGTGTGACAGGATTTGTAGGTGGGTCCTTTGGGAGATAATTAATTAATGAGGGTAGAGCCCCCATAAATGGAATTAGTGCCCTTATGTTAAGAGACATGAGAGAGATGATTGCTCTTTGATCTCCTCATATTAGGATATAATGAGAAGATGGTCATCTGCAAATTAGGAAGTGGCCTGTACAAGACACCATATTTGCTGGTATGTTGATTTTGGACTTCTCAGCTTTCAGAACTGTGAGAAATGAACATTTGTTAAACTACTCAGTTTATGTCATAATTGTAATACCAGCCCAAACTGACTAATACACAGCCCAAGTAGACTAATACAGTATACATGTATACATATACATATATACACACACACACACATGTGTATATGTATATACTCACACAAACATATACATACATATATATACACATATATCTAGAATTTTCATATACTCAAAATGTTATCCATCAAAGTACACCAGCAAAAAAAAAATTCCCTTTCCCTACATTTATCCATTCTATTTCCTTATCCAGAGATATGAACCATTTTTTTTTTTAGTTTTTATTTTTTTATTATACTTTAAGTTCTAGGGTACATGTGCACAATGTGCAGGTTTGATACACAGGTATACATGTGCCATGTTGGTTTGCTGCACCCATCAACTCATCACCAATCTTATAAGTCTTTTCAAGGTTCTTTCAGCTATTTTGGAGGTATGTTTTTTATTTTATGTTGTTGTTATTGTTTACACTACAATATTAAGTGATGTCAGTCAGTATTTTCAGAGAAATACCAAATTCCAAAGAAGAGATTCATTAGAAAGTCCCTTAGAGTAACATGGATGAAAACAATAAATTTATGTTCACAATTAAATAAAGGTTACAAGAGTCTTTGTGTTATACTCACAGAAGAATTTTAAACCTAGCATTCAATTAAGTTCAATATCATATATATTTTGAATCAGGTTGAAGGAAATTCCAGTGAAATTAAATGCCAACATTAGTTTGGAGCAAATTGCCTGATACTTGAGAAAAACTTTTCTCAAGTCCAAAGGCAGGAAATAGTTCACGCTGGCTTATCTCTGGGAGATGAGTGGAACGTATGTTTTGTAGTGAAAGGACAGTAAAGTCATTTACACTTCGTTGTAGAGTTTAATCAAAGACAAGCCCAAAATGTTCAAGTTTTTATTCACAAAAATATTCCATTGTTCCTTGGTCCAGATATCCATTCTCCTCAGGAAGCACCTGGCAAGGCTTATGTAATTAATCGATAAATAGCATTATATTTCTTGGAATAAATCCCCAATCGCATAGTTTAATTTTACTATTCCCTTTCCCCCATTAATACACTCTTTAAAGCAAAACCTAAGTTATTCCAGTTGGGGTTGGAGAAAGGCAAAATAGAAACAGCATGGGTACACAAAATGGTGGTATAAGGAGATTCTGGTCATCTTCAGCTAATAAACTTCAGTTAACTTAATGCCAAGTATTGTGTCAGTTGCTGGACAAAGACCCAGATCTTGCTAGTCCATTTAACAGAAGGGGCATTTATTAAACAAATTACAATATAGTAATTCGATTTATGATGGGCTGAGGTGAAGAAGGAGGAGAAACAGGGGAAACTGGTACATTGTGAACCATAAGATCAGGGTCCTCGGCCAGGATTAGAAAAATGTTCTTCTCCTGGTCCTCAAATACTCTTTCTGTTCACCTGAGAGTTGGTGGGAGGCAGGATTTGGGAGACAGCAACTCCAGAACTGGATGTATGACCAGAGTAATATGGTGAGGATTCATACATAGAAAAGAAAAGCACTCTTCCTTTTTGTATCTAAACAGATTAATTGATCTTGGAACCTAGTAGTCAGTTTCCTGTGAATATAAAAATGAATGTATTAAAGATTTTGATTTTGATAGATATTTGACTTATTAATGTAATTAAAATCTTACATGAGTGTGCCAAATTGTTTATAGCACTGTAGTAACAAAAACATTTTAAAATGTGAATATATTGCAATTAATAAAAGGCAGGTCAATGAAGTGAACAAACCCCAGGATAAGATCCCATTCACACTGGGTTCCAGTCATGGCTGCGCTAACTTGAACAGCTGTGGATCCTGAACAAGTTCCTTAATCCTTCTGCGTCTGAATTCCTCCATCTGTGAGAATGGCATGCTCACACCTGTCCGTATCTAATTTGGTAATCTTAAGTGGCTCCTACAGTCTGACGGAGTCAATTTCCTCGCCCTAGGATGTGGTACATGATGTTGCTTGGTTTGGTATTTTAAGGTTTAACAGTATGAATATTTTAGCACTTTAATTTTAAAAGTTTAAAAATGTATTATGCTTGTTCTCATTTTACTACAGTATTAAAAATTCAGTTAATCACTAAATTGATCAGTTTAAGACTATCTCTTCATTTGTACTCAAACTCTCACCTTTCAGGACAGGAGCTGTAAAATAGTTATAGATCTTTTTACAGATCAATTGGACACATCAATACAACAAGCAAAACCATTCACTAAAACAGATAATTATAATTTATAGCATTTAAAAATTAAATTAAATATATATCTTATTTTTGATGAATATACCTATATATGTATATGTATAAATTTATATATGTGACTATATTAACATTGATGAATACTTATATATACACTTGTGTAAATACATATATATAATTTTCAATTACACAAAATTTTATGTGAACAATTAATATCTCCAGATTAATTTGAAACATATCTAAAATATCACAATATCTATTATCTAGCTGCTTGCTTAAAAAAGCAAAACCAAAACCAAAAGAACCTCACCTTATCCCAGATGTCTAAGAATTGACCTGTCACATTTATAAATAAATAGTTGTGTGTTGATTGCTGTCTAGGAAAAATTTAAGAATGATACTTATGTAACAGAAGTCACAAAATCATTTTGTTTTATCATGACCATAAATAAAAAATGCCACATTTATGGAATACTGTAGTTTTCAAGAGAACTGAAAAAAAGCCCTGAAATATGTATTCCTTTACTTTTGCTCAAAACTAGAGCAGAACAATAACTTAAACCAAGGTAGGTCATAGTTTGCTTTAATTTTCATGATTTATTGGTAGAAAATCTTTTTGGAATCTAGGTAATCATTAGGTTTGGTTTCGTAGACTTTCAGATGTCCTCTACTTAAGAAAGTTTTGCTTTGAAAGAGAAAGAACATATACACTTACACTATATATATGTATGTATAGTAAGTATCCCAGTAATTCTTGCGTATTTATCAGTGATAAATTTGAAATTGCAGACTGAGGTTTTTCTCAACCTAGTGACTGTGTATCACATAAAAACCCTTTGGAAAGGTCATGCAAATTGTGATTTGTCCCAAGAAAAGCATATTTAAGAATGCAAATATTCAGAGAAAAGATGGAGTCATTCGTCTTTATCACACTTCAAAAAAATAGCAGAGCAGAAGATAATCAACTTTTATGTTATACATTCTCATCAGTGGTTTCAAACATAGAAAACACATGGAAAATAAGAATAAAACCAATACTTTTGTTTCTTTAGGTGTGAGAAGAAAACATTGCTTTAAGCAAAAATTTTCAAGATTTTTGTATACAAATATTTTTTCTTGTAATGTGTTGATAAACATTTGAATAAAAGACCATGAAGAATTTCGGATACATTCTGCAAAGACTCTCATTTATTCAGCATATAAACTAGGACCTGGGAATAATTGAGTGGTTCAAAAAAAAAAAAACAAAAAAAAAAAAAAACAAGTAATTACTTTCCCCTAGAATTTTAGAATTTTCTGCCTAATAAGACATAGAAAGCAAATGGTGCAGATACAAAGCTCATAGAGACACACTTATTAGAGTGACTAAATTCAAAACATTGACAACATCAAATGCTGAAGATGATATGGGACAACACAAACACTCATTTATTGCTGGTGGGAATGCAAAAGGATAGAGCCAATTTGGAAGATAGTTTGATGACTTCTTACAAACTTAAGCATACACTTATCATAAGACCCAACGATTGCACTCACTGGTATTTTACCCAAATGAGTAAACACTTATATTTACATAAAAACCTGTACATGTTTGTTTATAGCAGCTTTATTCATAATATCCAGAAGCTAGAAGCAACCCAGATGTTGTCAGTGGATTGCTGGATAAACCAAGTATGGAACATCCATATAATGAAATGTTATTCAACCACAAAAATAAATTTTCAAGCCATAAGAAGATACGGATGTGCCATAAATCATACTGCTTAGTAAAAATAGCCAGTTTTCCAAAGCTACAGACTATGATTTCAACTACATAACATTCTAGAAAAGGCAAAACTATGAAGACAGTAAAAGTGTCAGTGGTTGCTAGAGATCTGGAGAGAGGGAGAGAAGGGTAAATAAGTAGGGTACAGGTGATTTTTAAGGCAGTGAAACTATTCTGTGTGATATTATGATAATGGATATTAGTAAACATTTATCAAAACACATAGAATGTGCAATACAAAAAAAAACAGTGGACTTTAGTTAATAATAACATATCAGTGTTGGCTTACCAATTGTAACAAGCGTACCACAAGAATGCAAGATGTTATTAATAGAACAAACTATTCTGGGGAAGAGCAGGTATATGGAAACCTTCTTTTTACTCAATTTTTCCATAACATTAAAACTGCTAAAAAAAAAAAAAAAAAAAAACTCTATTAAATAAAAGTACCATAAATCTTTTCTTTTCTTTTTTTTGAGACAAAGTCTATCTCTGTCGCCCAGGCTGGAGTGCAAAGGCACCATATCGGCTCACTGCAGCCTCTGGCGCCCAGATTCAAGCGATTCTCCCGCCCCAGCCTCCTCAGTAGCTGGGATTACAGGTGCATGCCACCATGCCCAGCTACTTTTTGTATTTTTTTAGAAGAGGCGGGATTTCACTATGTTGTTCAGACTGGTATCAAACTCCTGACCTCAAGTTATCCATCTGCCTCCATCTCCCAAAGTGCTGGGATTACAGGCGTGAGCCAACATGCCCGGCCTATTATTTTGAATTGTCTACTTCTCCTTTTAATTCTATAAGTTTTGCTTCACATATTTTGGAATTTTGTAGCTAGGTGTATGTATGTTTATAGTTGTTATATCCGTCTGATGGATTGATCCTTTTTTCATTATAGATGTGTCTCTTTATACTAACATATTTTATTTTAAATTATATTTTGTTTGATATTAGTGTAGCCACTCCAACATTATGGTTCCAGTTTGCATGGTGAATCTTTTGCCATCCTTTTACTTTTAAATTAAAAGAATGAGTCATTGTCTTCTTCCTGTTATCAAGATTTTGTGTTTGCCTTTGTCTTTTAACATTTTGACTATGATGTGGCTGGGTATGGATCTCCTCATATTTTAGCCTACTTGGAGTTGATTTTGCTGTTTGGATGTTTGGACTAATTTTTTTTTTAATCAAATTTTGGAAATTTTTTGGCAATTATTTTCAAAAACATATTTTCTACTTATTTTCCTTTCTTTTCTTCTACCAATCCCCTTACATATATGTTTGTGCAATTAATTGTGTCCCACAATTCTGAGTCTTGCTTGTTTTTCTTCTGTCTCTGTTTCTCATATTGCATCATCTGTAACAACTCTATTTTAAAATTTGCCCATTTTTATCTGTCAATTTGAATCCACTGTTGAGCCCCTCTCCTTAGTTTTTCATTTCATTTATTTTACTTTTCATTTCCAGAATTTTATTTACTTTTAAAAGCAATTTTATTTCATTCACATTCTTTATTTGATGGGATCCTATTATTATACCTCTTTTTAATTTTTAAAGCATTATTTCTGTTAGTTATTTGAACACAATTATATTAGCTAATTTGAAGTCTTTATTTGATCAGTTTATACTGGGGTCATCTTAAATTTGGCAGCTTCTGTTGCATGTTCTTTTTTTTTTTTTTTTTTTTCTTGTTTGTGGGTTCCTCATTTCTTTTTTACCCCTACAGTTGTAATTTTGTTAAAAAATGGACATTTGAGATATTTTATCAACTCTGGATATTGGTTCCCCAACTGGAGCTTGAATTTGTTGTTGTTTGTTCTCTTTCTTGTCTTTTGTTTAGTGACTTGGCCAGAATTGTTCAGTGCAGTCAATTTCCCCGCCAGTGTGAAGCTTCTGAAACCACTTTTCAGAGAGCATTTCCCTGGGCCTGGACACGGTCAGCCTGACCATCTCTCTCCACCCTTACTCCAAGAGAGTGAGATATTTCAGATAAGCTCTCTGATTTTCGTTGTCTCCTACGTGTCTACTACGTTTGTGGCTTGTCAGCCTTAATGGATATTATACACTAATTAATAGCTGATTGCTTTATTGTTTTCAGCAATGAGCTGGGGCATAAATTGCTCCACAATATGATCCAATTAGTCAGGGCCCTTTGCAGGAGTGGACCTTGAGGCTAGTCTTTGAAGCTTTCTCTGACCACAGAAGGTTTCTCTTTAGCTGTATCTTTTGCTACTTCTATTAAACTTCCTTTTGGGCTACTATTTTTACTTCTTGCTATCTTGGAACCAACAATCTCCTCTTAATTGTTCATCACCCAAATCTCCATTGTTTTTGAGATATCTCCTAGGCTGAAACTTTCCAGTCTCTGGTCCAAAGGAAGTTAGTTCCCTTGGGAAGGGCAATAGAGTTCTCTGTTCTTACTACTTGTTTCTTTCCCTGGACAGACATTCTGTGCCAATTTTCTAGACCTGGAGGACTGAACAAAGGTCTACTTTTCTTGGAGTGACAATTGTCACTTCAGGCTGGGAGTGGAGGAGAGGAATCCCCATCTACTTAACCTCACTGTCCAAAGTAGAACTTTCACCACACTAAGCTGAGGCGGATGGTGGAGGGAGGGAATAATAGCTCAAATGCTACAAACTGTCATTATTTCTACAGAGATTAGTAGATTTCTTGAATAAATGTTTCTTTCTTTGCTGTATGCCCTTAGGGTGGTTACCAGAGACTTTAAATGGTTGATTTGTATATTTATCCTGAGTCATGGTTGATTTGCTGGGGGTTCATGGAATACTTCACATCATGCGGAAGCATTTCACCTATTTAGATACATATTATAGGCTTTATTAAAGAGAACAAAATGAGGATGTTGCCATGGCTGCAATTTTCTTTAAATAACTTTAGTATATAAAGTAAAATATTATATACATTACTTATGTTAAGTTAAAACTGAGTCCCAATCAAGAAGAAACAGTCAAAGGGTTGCCAGTGGACATCCTATCAGAAAGGCAACAGTTCAACAGCAGCTGCTAAGAATCCTCCTGTTATGCATATATCCAACAACTACTAATACTTCACTATTTTGCATGCCTAATATTGCATAATTTGATTGTGCTTTCATTATATTGTGGTGTTAAAATTTAGAAAAGTTGGTAATTGTCATTATCTATCTAACACTTCTTTGATAATTATTTATAAAAACTAAGAGCTATCATTAATAAATAGGTTTAGGTCAGTTTGCAGCAATAGTAAATGAAGACAATTATTAATCTATTAATTTATTCAATAAACCTGTCTACAGGCCTCTGAGTAGATCATGATATAGTGGTGGCTCACGCCTGTAATCCTAGCATTTTGGGAAGCTGAGGCGGGCAGATCATGAGATCAGGGGTTCGAAACCAGCCTGGCCAGCATAGTAAAACCCTGTCTATACTAAAAAAACAAAAAATTTGCCGGGTGTAGTGGTAAATGCCTGTAGTCTCAGCTACTTGGGAGGCTGAGGCAGGAGAATCACTTGAACCCGGGAGGCGGGGGTTGTGGTGAACCGAGATCACGCCATTGTACTCCAGCCTGGGCAACAGAGCGAGATTCTGTCTCAAATAAAAATAATAATAATTATTATTATTATTCCCTTTGATTACAAAATAAAATAAATATACCCCAAACTGAAAATAAAACTTCTTTGTGTTGAATTTTATGTAAGTGATAAAGAAATACACTTCAGCAAACCAATTGATTCATTCAGATCATTCTATGCTGCAGTGTAAAAATTTTCATAACTCCATGTGTGACTATATACTGTATTCAATTTATAGTAAGCTCTTAATTATTCTTGAACAGCCTAGCTTTCCATTCTTCAATGTTATGACAGATTATTGAGCAAAAAGTCACCTATGCTGAAAATATAATCTCATTCAATAATCAATTAGCCAGTAAGCATATGAAATGTCCAACCTAGTGGTAACAAAAAAAGCTTATAATCTAGCTTGGAATATAAAATCAATATATTTTATCAGTACAATCATCATAGAATTATTAAATATTAAATGTACAGACTCCTATGCATAGAACCTTGTATTCAAGGGGTATAGATTATTGTAGAGATAAGTCTTATAAACTGCCATTCACAATTCAAAAAGCAAAAATATACTACATGCGGTAAATTTTCCGTATATGTGTTCATTTTTTATAGTATTATCCTCCACTAAATATAATGTCAATAATTTTATTGAATTTCATTACTTTATCTCTAGTTTTGGAAAAGCACCGTGGTGAATCATGTTTGCTAAATTAATAATTATTTAATAAAGAAGTGAACAAATGTCCTCTTTCTCTCTCTCTGTCTCTATTATATTTATATATTTATACATGTACTTTCTATGCACTCTTTTGGCCTGGTGCAGGTGTATTCATAAACAGTCTTTGTAGTAGAGAGCAATAACCGCAAACCTAGACGAGTGTTTATGTGTGCTTGATCAGAAAAAGCTATTAATTCCTATTGATCTTTCCATGCTAACAGGCATACATAGTTAGTGACTTTTTAAATTTTTACTTGTATTCTTTAAGAAGTTTTGGTGTTAAATACTCCAAGACATACTGCATTGATATTTTGAGGGATTTAGTGTTACTATCTTCAAGAAATAACATGTTAATACAGTGTTCCACCGTGGAGACATGAAATTATCTTTGGACAACGTTGTCTTATGGTAGAATTTCCAACATGTCCGACAATCCATCCTACCCTGTCCCAATCATATTAAACTCAGCAGACTTTTAAAGAAACAATAGTTCATTCTTTTATTAATGGGGAATTATTTTATATTCTAAAAAGTTCTGCTGGCACGATAGGCCCAGTAGTGAAGCTTAGGAAGCTGAAGATTCAGTGTCCTTCATTTTCACAGAAACCTTTTAAGGACCTCAGAGAAGGCCATGCAAAGTGTTCATAGAGTCATAGTATTTTTCACAATTTGATAAAGTAAGATACTTTAAGTATAATTAATTCAGAGCGTAGCCTATTTTTATTCCAGCTTTTGTTTCTGCAACACCAGCATTTTTGAGAGCAGGTGAATGAGAATTGAGCTAAGCATACATTTAGTTTGTGCTTAGTAGTATATATATTTCTGTGGCTCCAGAGTGACTTCAGATATATAATTAAACTATTGTTGTCCATCTGAGTGAAAGTGTGACATCTGGAATTATCCTACAATTCATTACATCAGCTCAATTGGTATCTGCACACAGAAATGTAGAAACTGGATTCACATTGCCATTTGAACTGGGAGTATGTAAATAGGTGAGAAGACACAAGATTTAAAAAGCATGAAGCCAAAAGATCACCTTTGGAAAACTCTGCTAAACGTTATAGCTCATGTATGAAAGTTGAAAGAGTTTCCCCTGGAATTCCTCTTTTTAGCAGTAAATTGCAAAGCTGAAACTTTCTAAACTATTAATAATAAGAATAAATATTTCTACTAGCCGTGTAGAAAGAATTATTCTCTAATTTTCTCTAAGAAAAATGAAATAATAAAGGTTATTGTTGTGTAAAGAGGTGATAAAAAATATGGAGCCAAAAATGCGGTTGTTCCTGGGAGTTAATGGATTAAAATAATATGTTCTCTTTCTAGACTTATCTGATGTTTGTGATAGTTTTTTGTTTACTAAACTATCTATCACGCAATTTGTTTTTTCACTCTAAATTGATATTCTCTTAGATAAATGTAATTTTACGTTTTTTTTTTAAAGAACCAACTAAATTTGTAAAATAAATTTTAGAGTGTACGAAACTATGATTTTTTTCATTGGTAAACCAAACTAGTGTAGTTTTGGAAGAGATTACTAATTCTTTAAACAGAAAAATATAGAGAACAGAACAGGTTAAAATATATTCTTTCTGTAATACATATATTCTAGAAAAATTGCTTGTCACATTTTAGAAGTTCATTTTGTTTTATGGGATGGAGATAAGCCTAACTTCTGTGCAAGACTAAAGCTTGTTTGATTATAATATCATTATAGGCAAGGAAAAGATGAAAATAATACACTTTATCCATTAACTTTTGTTGATATACTCTTGCAAGCATAAAATAATCTTAAAGGTTTTGTGAAAATATAATTATGTATTAATGTCTCAATTCTAGTGATTAGGCATCTCATGCACATTTACTGTATAATTGAGTTTATTTCCTCGTTAATTATATACATTTATTGTTTATGATATTGTGGTCATTTTGCAATTTAAAATAATACCTTATTTATTTATTTATTTATTTATTATTTTTTTTTTATTATACTTTAAGTTCTAGGGTACATGTGCATAACGTGCAGGTTTGTTACATATGTATATTTGTGCCATGTTGGTGTGCTGCACCCATCAACTCATCAGCACCCATCAATTCATCATTTATATCATGTATAACTCCCCAATGCAATCCCTGCCCCCTCCCCCCTCCCCATGATAGGCCCCAGTGTGTGATATTCCCCTTCCCGAGTCCATGTGATCTCATTGTTCGGTTCCCACCTATGAGTGAGAACATGCGGTGTTTGGTTTTCTCTTCTTGTGATAGTTTGCTAAGAATGATGGTTTCCAGCTGCATCCATGTCCCTACAAAGGACGCAAACTCATCCTTTTTTATGGCTGCATAGTATTCCATGGTGTATATGTGCCACATTTTCTTAATCCAGTCTGTCACAGATGGACATTTGGGTTGATTCCAAGTCTTTGCTATTGTGAATAGTGCTGCAATAAACATACGTGTGCATGTGTCTTTGTAGTAGAATAATTTATAATCCTTTGGGTATATACCCAGTAGTGGGATGGCTGGGTCATATGGTACATCTAGTTCTAGATCCTTGAGGAATTGCCATACTGTTTTCCATAATGTTTGAACTAGTTTACAATCCCACCAACAGTGTAAAAGTGTTCCTATTTCTCCACATCCTCTCCAACAACTGTTGTTTCCTGATTGTTTTCAATGATTGCCATTCTAACTGGTGTGAGATGGTATCTCATTGTGGTTTTGATTTGCATTTCTCTGATGGCGAGTGATGATGAGCATTTTTTCATGTGTCTGTTGGCTGTATGAATGTCTTCTTTTGAGAAATGTCTGTTCATATCCTTTCCCTACTTTTTGATGGGGTTGTTTGTATTTTTCTTGTATATTTGTTTGAGTTCTTCGTAGATTCTGGATATTAGCCCTTTGTCAGATGAGTAGATCAAGTGGGCTTCATCCCTGGGGTGCAAGGCTGGTTCAACATTCGCAAATCAATAAACATAATCCAGCATATAAACAGAACCAAAGTCAAGAACCACATGATTGTCTCAATAGATGCAGAAAAGGCTTTTGACAAAATTCAACAGCCCTTCATGCTAAAAACGCTCAATAAATTCGGTATTGATGGAACGTACCTCAAAATAATAAGAGCTATTTATGACAAACCCACAGCTAATATCATACTGACTGGGCAAAAACTGGAAAAGTTCCCTTTGAAAACTGCTACAAGACAGGGATGCCCTCTCTCACCACTCCTATTCAACATAGTGTTGGAAGTTCTGGCTAGGGCAATCAGGCGAGAGAAAGAAATCAAGGGTATTCAGTTAGGAAAAGAAGAAGTCAAATTGTCCCTGTTTGCAGATGACATGATTGTATATTTAGAAAACCCATCGTCTCAGACCAAAAGCTCCTTAAGCTGATAAGCAACTTCAGCAAAGTCTCAGGATACAAAATTAATGTGCAAAAATCACAAGCATTCTTATACACCAGTAACAGACAAGCAGAGAGCCAAATCAGGAATGAACTTCCATTCACAATTGCTTCAAAGAGAATCAAATACCTAGGAATCCAACTTACAAGGGATGTAAAGGACCTCTTCAAGAAGAACTACAAACCACTGCTCAGTGAAATCAAAGAGGACACAAACAAATGGAAGAACATACCATGCTCATGGATAGGAAGAATCAATATCGTGAAAATGGCCATACTGCCCAAGGTTATTGATAGATTCAATGCCATCCCTATCAAGCTACCAATGAGTTTCTTCACAGAATTCGAAAAAACTGCTTTAAAGTTCATATGGAACCAAAAAAGAGCCCGCATTGCCAAGACAATCCTAAGTCAAAAGGACAAAGCTGGAGGCGTCACGCTACCTGACTTCAAACTATACTACAAGGCTACAGTAACCAAAACAGCATGGTACTGGTACCAAAACAGAGATATAGACCAATGGAACAGAACAGAGTCCTCAGAAATAATACCACACATCTACAGACATCTGATCTTTGACAAACCTGAGAGAAAGAAGAAATGGGGAAAGGATTCCCTATTTAATAAATGGTGTTGGGAAAATTGGCTAGCCATAAGTAGAAAGCTGAAACTGGATCCTTTCCTTACTCCTTATACGAAGATTAATTCAAGATGGATTAGAGACTTAAATGTTAGACCTAATACCATAAATACCTTCTTTAAAAGAGAAGTTTAAGCAAATTAGAAAGAAATCAGTGGCTTTTACATTTTTTGTTAAATATTCAACTTTTGGTTAGAAACTATGTTAACATATCTTCTTTTTAAACATAAAGCATTTTTTAAATTCTAAGATCGCCTTACCAATAGATTTTTTTAATGTGAAAAAGGAAAATTATTATTTTTATGGTGAAATTTTATCTCTTGAAATAAAGGAAAACCATAGCATTTGACATGTTCAAAAATTCAGGATATTAAACCAGTTCAATAAGGATGAATTAGTTTTTACATGAAGATCTTAACATTTGTCTCTATTTTGCATCATATGGTTTATAAAACCACAAGTCTTGCTTGATGGCTTTCTCTCTTTAACCATTCATATCCCATTAGTCACCAATAACTGTAAGCAATATTTGGTAGGTGCTAGACAAGGATCTATGCACTTTGCATATATTAATTACTTTACTTTCTGTAATAATTACATGAAGTAAATACTTGCACGACTCCCAACATACTGATATAAAAAATATAGAGGTAGATTACTGTGGAAAGTTTTATGGTTTGTACATAGCGTGGTCAAGATTTGAACACAGCTGGAATGGCTCACGGGTCCAGGAACTTAACTATAGTGCTCTGATTTTTAGGTATTATGGATATTACTCTCAACACCTCTGCAATCCAATCACCTTTTGCCATCATTATTTTTATAGTCCAGGTTTACCCCATATCTTGCTTCAAAAACAATTCTGCTGAAGCTTCCTTATTCAGCTCAGGCTGCTATAATGAAATACAGAAGACTGGGTGCCTTAAACCACAGATATTTATTTATCAAAGTTCTGAAGGCTAGGAAGTCCAAGATTAAGGTGTCAGCAGCTTTAGTTCTTGGTGAGGGCCCTCTTTTGGGTTTACAGGGGGCCACCATCTTGTAGTATCCTCATATGATGGAGAGAATTTAACTTCTGGTCTGTCTTCTCTTCTTTTCAGGACATTCATCCCATCATAGTGACTCACTGTCATGACCACATCTAAATTTAATTATGTACAAAGTACCCCACCTGCAAAAACAATCGAATTGGAGGTTAGGGCTTAAACATAAAAATTTTGGGGGGGACACAAACATTCTGTTCATAACATCCTCTTACTGGGTTCTCTTCATCCACTCTTTCTTTCCTTCAATCCATTCCCTATGTAGTGGTCAAATAATGTTTAAATAAATTAATCATAACATGTCACTATTTTTCTTAAAATTTTGTATAAGGTCAAGAATCCGTAACATAGTTTGTGAGACACTGCATAACTTGGCTCTTGTACTCCCACACTCTCATCTCCTACTTTCTCTCTGTTTCCTCTTCTCCACTCACTTGGGGCCATATCGTAATCATGGGAGGTGGTCTGTTAATTACTTACAGGTCCTGCTCTAGGTGTTTACTGTATGTAAATTTCAACCACACACCCTAGCTAGGAGTTTGACATGATTACTTACAGATCTGGAACTGGAGATTAGGAACTGGGTAACTTGACTATATGTTTATTGACTTCAAATTGTTTCTTGAAACAAATCATTCATTTTCCCTAGAAGTTTTTTCCCCATGAACTTTCTATATCTCCTGGATCATTTCTCCTGAACCAGTCTCAAAAAGGAACTAAGTTAGCTCTCCTTTTATGTATGGCCAACAGATATATCAAAAAATGCTCAGCACCACTAATCAAGAATGGCTATTATCAGAAAGGCAAAAGGTAACAAATGTTGTCAAGGATGTGCAAAAAATGAACCCGTGTACACTGTTGGTGGGATTTTAAATTAGTACAGACTTTATGAAAGACTGTATAAAGGTTCCTCAAAAACTAAAACTAGAATTGCCATGTGATCCAGCAGTCTCTCTTTGAAGTATTTACCCAAAATATTTGAAATCAGTATGTCAAAGAGATGTTTGTACTCTCATATTCATTGCAGCACTATGGACAATAGTCAAGTAATAGAATTAACCTAGGTGTCTATCAATGAATGAATGGATAAATCAATATGGTACATACACACAATGGGATAGTATTTAGCCTTTAAAAGATGGAAATTCTGTCATTTGTGACAACATGGATAGGATTAGAGAACTTTATGCTATGTGAAATGAGCCAGATACAGGAAGACAAATAATAGTATGATCTTACCTATAAGTTAAGTCAAAAACAGTCAAACTCATAGAAGCAGAGAATAAAATGGTGGTTACAGGGGTTAGCAGGGGAGGAGTATGGGGATATCATGGCCAAAAATCCAGTTAGACAGGAGGAATTTTTTTTTGAAATCTATTGCACAGCTTGGTGAGTACAGTTAATAATTACATATTTTACAATTCAGAATTCCTTAGGAAGTATATCTCAAATGGCCTCACCACAAAAAATGCTAAACATTTGAGGTGATGGATATATTAGTCAGTTTGATTTAATTATTTCACATTGTATTCATAAGTTAGAAGATCATTGTGTACCTTGGTTTTTTTTTATTCTTCTTATTAGCAACATGCTATATTATGAGATATGAAAACTCCTTGGTGAATCTGAAAAGACAAAAACATAAAAGATTCAACTACTTGACAACGGTAATCAAATGTCTTACTGTTGATTTGTTCTTATCTCCATTATGGCTGTCACTTTTTGTTATTATTTTAATAGGCATTGAACAGTATAAAGTCATCTTGTGGAAGGAATCTTGGAATACCAAATGGATTGTTGTTTGAAACCAAAAGAGAAGCGTTTCCATAGATGATAGAATTTATCTATAACAACTGTTCAGTTTGTCAAACAGAGCCAAATTTGTGCACATAAATTAAAGAAAGACGTGTAAAACAGAATATTAAAAGTTCCAGTCCACATTATCATGTTTATGCATTGAAAATATTATTTTTCATCACTTCTATTTGTGTAAAAATCGGATCATGATCCTCACTGAAACATTTACAGATTCTTCTCACCCACTCTGATGGATAAGACATGTTTACATTAGGAACACTTCTTAAGTTACAGAAGGTTTACAGAAAAAAACATGTCAAGTGAATACTGTGAGTCACAGTGCTTTTGAGAAATGTGTGTTCAAAATTTTAATGTAAGACACTTATAAACTTTTTCTCACTAATGAAATCCTCTTTATGGTAAAGTGTTTCAGAAATATGTGTTCTATTTATTAAAAATTGCATTTTCTTACAAAGATACTTAAATTAAAAAAAAATTCAAGCATCAGCAATGATCGTTGCTCTAAATAACCTGATTAGAATGCTTCAATATGTGTGACTCTTTTATGGTTTTTTTATGTTTTTGTCTTTGATGAGAGTATCTTGCTGTTATAAATGTGATAGTGGTATTTAGCTTACATAAAATTATTTTACTGGCTTCATCCTATCTAATTCTCATTTGTAACATTGGGGTATTCAAAATATCCCAAGTGTTGAGATGGGAAATACTTCCAAATTACTTGACACTATTTCCAGTAGTTTTTTTCTTTTTGCCTTTATTTACCATGAATAAACAGTAAATTTCAGCAGTGTTAGAGATAAAAATTGTTGATTTGTAATCTTCTACATGAGAACTGATTTGTGAGTAGATCACACAAATGAACAATTTTACATAGCAAAGCCATGGATTGATAGAGCTCACCTACTTGCCTCTTACTGTTTTTTGTTTGTTTGTTTGTTTGTTTGTTTTGAGACGCAGAAGTCTTGCTCTGTTTTCCAGGCTGGAGTGCAATGTCACGATCTCAGCTCACTGCAACCTCTGCCTCCCGGGATCAAGTGATTCTCCTTTCTCAGCCTCCCAGGTAGCTGGGATTACAGCCATGAGCCACCACGCCTGGCCCCTCTTACTGCTGATTGGTACGCACCCACATGTGCCCTTTAGGAGCCCATCCAGGTCAATGGCTGTTGATTTAAATGAGACATGAACACATTAACCTAGCATCTATGTTTTAAATGTGATATTCATTTATGGCACAAATAACGAATTTAATCCATAGTTAGCAATTGCTTGCAGTTGTGGTAAAGCATATGTGGGAGGTGAAGGTTACAGATCCATATAAAAACCCCTTTAAACCATAAACATCAGTGCTAAGGCTAAGCTCTATTCTGGAACATGTGATGCAAACACATGCAAAACTTTTTTATATGTAATTTCAACTTTTATTATAGATGAAGGGATACATGTGCAGGTTTCATGCATACAGGTGCAGGTTTGAGGTGATGGATATGTTAGTTTGATTTAATTGTTTCACATTGTATTAATAAGTAAGGACATCATTAAACTAAAAAGCTTCTATACAGCCAAAAAATAAAATACCAACAGTGTAAAAAGACAGGCTAAAGAATGGGGGAAATATTTGCATACTATGCATCTGACAAAGGTATAACTTCCAGAACTTATAAGAAACTTAAACCAACAAGCAAAAAACAAATAATTCAATTTAAAACATTGGCAAATGCATGTGAATAGGCACTTCTCAAAAGAAGACATTACAAGTAGCCAACAAACATATGGAACAATGCAAAACTTTTTATTGTTTATTTCTTATCTTTTGAAACATTTCCTCTTCTTGGGGTTAGAAAATCCTGAGGTTTGGTGAATATAAAATGAAACTCTTCAGAATACTAATTGTTTACTGCAAATCCAGAGGGAAGGATAGAAAAGGGATAAAAATGATCCCATCACACTGGTAGTCAGCATAGTCCCCAATAGGTGGTTTTTCAGACCTGTCCCACTTTCTCCTTCTGCTGACTAGCAGTCCCCAGAGTCTATTGTTCCCATCTTTGTGTCTATGTGTATTCAAAATTTATCTCCCACTTATAAGTGAGAACATGCAGTACTTGGTTTTCTGTTCTTGCATTAATTCACTTAGGATAATGGCCTCCAGCTCCATCCATGTTGCTGCAATGGACATGATTTCATTCTTTTTTATGGCAGCATCATAGTCTGTGGTGCATATGTACCATGTTTTCTTTATCCAGCCTAACATTGATGGGCATTGAATTTGATTCCATAACTTTGTTATAGTGAACAGTGCTGCAATTAACATGCACGTGCATGTGTCTTTATGGTGGAACTATTTTATATTCCTTTGGGTATATACCCAGTAAAGGGATTGCTGGGTCAGATGTTAGCTCTGATTTAAGTTTTTTTGAGAAGTAAGCAAACTGCTTTCTACAATGGCTGAACTTGTTTGCATTCTCACCAACAGTGTATTGCCTTTTCTTTGCAGGCTTGCCAGCATCTGTTATTTTTTGACATTTTAATAATAGTTGTTCTGACTGGTGTGAGATGGTATCTCATTGTGGTTTTGATGTGCGTTTTTCTGATGATTTGTGCTCATATGGAACCAAAAAAGAGTACAAATAGCCAAAGCAATTCTAAGCAAAAAGAACAAATCTGGAAGCTTCACATTATCTGACTTAAGCTATACTACAAGGCTACAGTAACAAAAACAGCATGGTACTGGTACAAAAATAGACACATAGATCAATGAAACATAATGGAGCACCCAAATGTAAACCCACACACCTAAAACCCTTTGACCTTTGACAAAATAGAAAAAAAAGCTTTGACGGAAAGGACTCCCTATTCAATAAATGGTACTGGGATAACTGGCTAGCCATATGCAGAAGACTGGAACTGGACCCCTACCTCTTACTATACAAAAATTAACTCACGATGGAGTAAATATTTAAATGTAAGACCTCAAACTATAAAAATACTAGGATAAAGCCTAAGAAATATCCTCAATATTAGTTTTGGCAAATAATTTACGGCTAGGTCCCCAAAAGCAATTGCAATGACAACAACAATTAATTAGTGGAAACTGATTAAACTAAAAAGCTTCTGTACAGAAAAAAAAAAAAAAAAATGCCAACAGTGTAAAAAGACAGTCTAAAAAATGGGGGAAGATATTTGCATATTATGCATCTGAAAAAGGTATAACTTCCAGAATGTATAAGAAACTTAAACCAACAAGCAAAAAACAAAGAATTTAATTTAAAACATTGGCAAATGCATGTGAACAGACACTTCTCAAAAGAAGACATTACAAGTAGCGAAAAACATATGAAACAATGCAAAACTTTTTATTGTTTATTTCTTATCTTGTGAAACATTTCCTCCTCTTGGGGTTAGAAAACCCTGGGTTTGGTGAATATAAAATGAAACTCTTCACAATATGAATTGTTTACTGTAAACACAGAGGGAAGGATAGAGAACAGATAAATATGTGGGCTTTGAAGTCAGTTGGAGTAGACTTGTATCCTGGCTTTATTACTTTTTATCTTTGTGATTTTATAATAGATAAGTTACTTAATCCCTGCAGACTTCTTTCTCTATCTCAAACAGGTGTAAAATAGTTGTAACTTAAGGAGATGTCATAAATATAGATAACATCTCTAGAATCCAAAAAGCTGTCAAAATTAGAATATCTACATATATTTTAACTTACTTGGTGACAAAAACTAAATTCATTCATTTTATGTGGCATGATTATTAACATGTCTCATTTCAGAAGTATTAGCACGTTTAATTACAAGGTGTCATTCCCTACCCTTGCATAAGGCATTGGAATTATGGTTCACACACTCTCTCTCTCTCTCTCCCTCTCTCGGAGTGTATATACATATTATATGTGTGGGTGTGAATGTGTATATATATACACATGCACATATATATACACACATAAGCACATACACATATAAATGTACACATATATATGTGTATACATCTCCTTTCTAAAATCTAAAATTTCTGAAATCCAGGGCCCTGCAGTTTGGAATAAATTATTGTAAATTTACACTAATCAAATGAATGATCCTAAATTAATTAGGCAAAAGTCAAGAAGATACTAATTCTAACATTTGCCAAGCACTTATTCCAGGTCATTCTCCTTTCATGGCAACCTAGCCTATGGGACTCTGGTTTCCATACATATTCTGAATAGATATGAGAGTGAAGACTGAAATAATGTCACTTTAGATGACATAGGGAGAGAAGAATCCAACATTTGTTTAGTTTATACCTAAATTCTAAAGCTTTTTGGGCCGGATATGGTAAATAGAATACAGACTTAGAATTTCAGGAATCAAAATGTGTAAAGCTTTATTATGGTAAAATGGAAACACTCAGTTTAATGGTATTTATTTATTTTTAATTTTTAATTTCATAATAATATACTTGCTATATGGATTTACCTTCTTCCTCCCTCCCCCTACATATGATTTTTGGCTCAATTACAGTGGTGGAAATTGTGTAGAAAATCCATTCTCCTCAAAACAATTTCATTATAGTCAGTCTCCAGAAATGTTAGAAAGGGAGTAAAGTAGAAATTTGGGGCTATTTATTAACTTTTTAAGCAAGTTAAAGTGTATCACTATTTTCATTAGCTCCATTTGGCTGCAGCAGTAAATGTCTATCTTAGTAACTTCTTACTGTGATATACAGACACACAATAATTACCTCAATAATTTCATGATTATCTAAAACCATCATTGCTTTTAACTCACTTATCATTTAATACTATTGTATTTTAAGACTACATCATAATGATATTCAAACAATTTTTGTAATAAAGGAAAGGAAAAGTACATTTTCATACTTAGGACCAAACCTGGAGTAATATAGAAGATACAAAATTATTCATAACCAAGATATGGTATTTGTTAAATATTTCAAACTGGATGCCAGATGTGTTTGTTGTCACTAATAACATATGTCTCTATTATAACAATGTTCTTTCTTCTGGAAAAGAAGTCACCTGTCTGTGATGTGGTAAAGGTTGTTTGTTATATCTAATTGAAGGATACAGATTTCAAGCTGTGTGTAGGTGATACATGAATTTTTTCACTCCTGCTGACAATCACATTGACTACTGTGTAATTCTTTAAATTGATTCAATCAAACCCTGCTGTTTATGCTTTTAATTGATTGAATTAAAATAGCATTTTCAACTTTTAATCATTCCATTGGACAGGGCTCCATTTCCTTGTTCACGCCCAAGCCAATGCAGATGGATTTGTAACTTGTGAAATCCTACCAAACTCTAGGGGGCACTTCAACTTATTTGGAAGCAAATATAGGCTTCAGTATCATCACAAATCAAAAGGACACTTCTGCTTTCGGGTGTATATTTCAACTGTCCAGATGGAGATGAATGGAGTGCTCACTTTCCCTGACTCTTCCCAATGTACAGATCATCTGATGTCACAGACCCCTGAAGTAGGGCGCTTCCTACTGGAGTCACAGATAGAAATTACTATTGATTAAACACTTCCACAAGAGACGTGTAATCCAACTTAGAGACAATGCAAACATACACAGGATACTTTGACTGGAACTGGAGCTTTAGGTTCTGATTTCAAAGCATGGCAAGGGATATGGATTATAAAGGCCGACGACACATAGGTGCATTATCTATAAAGGATTCCTGAACCAGAGTCAAACTCTGTAAAGATTTTCCTGCTTTTCATCATCATCATCATGTACCAGCAATCTTAAATAATATTAGAGCTAACTATGTCTTCTAAAAGATATTTTTCTTGATCTGAGTTTTAAACATTGCTTTGGTTATTGTGAATGCTTATATATATATATATATATATATATTATATATATATATATTATATATATATATAATACACACACACACACATACACACACACACATTGAATTAGCCTATGTTTAATTACTTACTCTAACCAACATTGCACCATCCATGGACATTAATTCAGGGAAACTTCAGTTATAGAGCTGGCTCCTGACACACTTGGACCCAGTTACATACATTTATTTGGAAACTAAGTAACAACTTGTAATGCTTCATGCCTGCTTCCAGCACAACTCTTGACTCTGGTCCATGCGCTATACCAAATCCTGTGTTTATACAGCAAATTCAAAATAAATAGTGATATTACAGTGAATGTTATGATGAAGAAATAGAAGATTATGTCCTTCACTTCTCTTGTTCTATCTGACCACTTGGAGTTTTTATTTGTGTTTCAATTTTAACTCAGAAATGGAGTATAAAGGATAAGGTGTAGTATTTTTGTTTGACAGTCAGATTGTAGTTCTTGTATGAATTATTTTATGAACTTTGAATAATATAATTAAATTGGGATTTATCTTTTAAAATTGTTTAAATTAATAAATGAGTCAAGAACATTGTTTTTGCTCTTAATTAGTATATTAGTTAGAGAAAATTACTATTTGAAAGAAAGGGATTTTAAAAATGATCTCTGGGTGTCAAATATACGACACACTATATTGTATCAAGGCTATAAATGAAATTAAAAAGGTGCAGAGAAAAACACCACTTTATAATGGAATCTTAGTGTCAGTTAAATGCATTTTTTTTTTTTTTTTTTTTGAGATGGAGTCTCACTCTGTCGCCCAGGCTGGAGTGCAGTGGTGCGATCTCGGCTCACTGTAATCTCCACCTCCTGGGTTCACGTGCAAATTTTTATGTTAATCACTATATAATATTTTATACAAAAGTGGAATCTAGATGAATTGAAGATAAAATGGTGAAAGACAAAATGCTTAGTTAATATAAGAAATGTTACAGAATATTTGTGATCTAGGGGTGAAAATATTTTTAAAATTCTCAAATACCATAAAGCAAAAAATGATTAAATTATATCTCACAAAATTAAGTATTTTGCAAAATGAAGAAAACAATGGTCAGAGGTAATCGGTAAAGAGCAAGAAAAAATATTTGCAATGTTTGAATCCAAGAAAGAGTAAATACCTAAAATCTGTAGTTTGTTCCTTCAAATAAAGGTAAAAATACATCAGCCTCAATGGACAAATAGAAAAGGTTAAGAATAGGCAATTTACAAAAGAAGAAATAAGAAAAGCTTAAAACTATTTTAAGAGATAGTCCAAATCATTAGGCATTACAGATATAGAAATTATAATAAACAATATCACTTACTTCCTTTTACATTAGAAACAGAAAGGTTCACAGTGCCAAATGTTATGAGGATGCAGGAGTATCTTTTCAGATAGGAGAGCAATTTTGGAATTAAGATATGATATTATGTATCTATTATATATATTGTATATTATATATATAAATGTATGTATACACATAACCATTTTACAATAGTGCATACAAATGAAAGACACATATTAAACAGAAAAACTATTGCCTTTAAGAAGGTGGAGAATGGGAATGGAATATTTTGTATAGCTTATTCAGATAGTACTTATTGTATGCTAGACTATAGATTTTGGTTTAGCTTATCAAGACAGAAAAATTAAACTTACACATCTATTTATATAATTGTCATGTAACTCTCAGGTTAAATAACAATTAAAATTACTCAATGTTGCAAGTTTATCACGATATAATACCAATTTTTTTCTCCTACATAAGCATTAAGTAATTGGTGGTGGGATAAGTAGAGAGATTAAGAGAGGGCAGAGATTCCACATCTCTCTAACCTTGACCAGGGGATCTTGAATACAAATTACTGAGGGAGACATTCAGAGAGAAATGATCTAGAAATGATCCTTCATGGCCGGGCGCGGTGGCTCAAGCCTGTAATCCCAGCACTTTGGGAGGCCGAGACGGGCGGATCACGAGGTCAGGAGATCGAGACCATCCTGGCTAACATGGTGAAACCCCGTCTCTACTAAAAATACAAAAAACTAGCCGGGCGACCTGGCGGGCGCCTGTAGTCCCAGCTACTCGGGAGGCTGAGGCAGGAGAATGGCGTGAACCCGGGAGGCGGAGCTTGCAGTGAGCTGAGATCCGGCCACTGCACTCCAGCCTGGGCGACAGAGCGAGACTCCGTCTCAAAAAAAAAAAAAAAAAAAAAAAAAAAAAAAAAAAAAAAGAAATGATCCTTCATTTATTAGCTTTTAGCAAAATGTCTGAAATTGACAAGTTTTTTTTTTATCTCTAATGTCTAAATTTTCTTCAACTTAATTATGAAGTTGGTGGTGGTTACAGTAGAAACACAAACCCTGGACAACAGAGTTCTTTGAAAACATACATTTGGGAAATCCTATTAAATCTGTAATATAAATGGACATTTGCATTGCATGTAATTGTATTAAAACCTTAACTGTCCTTAGATACTAGAATGTGTTAAGGTCTCTTTAACATTGCATTTCTTTTGTTTTGCTTTGGTTTTGGTTTTGTTTTGAGATGGAGTCTCGCTCTGTCACCCAAGCCAGACTGTAGTGGTGCGATCTCGGCTCACTGCAACCTCTGACTCCTGGGCTCACACGATTCTCCTGCCTCAGCCTCCTGAGTAGCTGGGACTACAGGCACCCACCACCACACCCAGCTAGTAGACACGGGGTTTCACCATGTTGGCCAGGTCTTGAACTCCTGACCTTAGTGATCCAGCCTCAGCCTCTCAAAGTGCTGGGAGTATAGGCATGAGCCACCACGCCCAGCTAACATTGTGCTTCTTAAATGTTGATTCATAAAACAATACCTTCCCTTTTTATTTTATTTCATTTTACTTGAAAATAGCATCAATATTCTGAGGAACAAGTGTTTGAAAAAGCACTAATCTGTCTTTGAACTCAGTGCTGTCCCATCTCAATGAATGGAGCTAGAATAACTCAGTTGCAAAGATTCCACTTACCTCTCTCAACAAAGAGGCTTCTTGACTCCTGTCACCTTAGCAACAATATACTGATAACATTTCAAAATTATTACATTTATTTGTTTTCTTTTCTCATGTCCCTGTCAGTGACTGTTCCCTTTGTCAGATGAAGGCATCTGTATTACGTCATGAAGAATGGGGATATTTATACAATAGACTCTTGAATCCCTCTCCAAACACAGAATTGTTTAAAACCAAAATATTTGCTTTGTATTAAACTTTGAGTGAAAATAAAAAGGCTAAAAACAACAACAACAACAACAACAAAGGCAAAGCCCTCAATGAAGTACAGAATGGAGTTCATGTCACAATAAACTACTGCAATCATATAGAGAAAGATCCAGATTATCTCAACCCCAGGGAAGACTAGAGAGGATGACTTTACCTGGGAAAATAGAGGAAAAGAGTTTAATAGAGTAGTTGTTAGAACCCAAAATTAGTTCATTAGGACCTGACATGAGAAATTTAGTCTTATGGAACCATATTCAGTTGCCTGGAGACAGCGCTGTGCTGTGGACTGTGCCTGTTGTAGTTGATGTTACTACTAGGAATCAGGAAAGGGACCCAGCCAATGTCTCAGGCCATTTGTAGCCTTCTGTGTGTACCACGAATACTGTTTGTCCCCTTTTGATGTCATCATCCAGTGGTTTTCTAACAAGAGGGATATCTATGTCCTATGACTTTGCTGAGGCACAGCACAGTGTCTACATGGGAACTTCTCTTTACAATACTTAAATCGTACCTCCTTGCCAAAAAAGAGGAGGCTATGGAAGAAAGGGAATCTGTTTCTGTGTGAAATGTGCCCTTCTTATTCACTCTGTTACACTTACAGTGTATATACAAATACACATCTTGGGAGAGGGCATTATGGGAAAATCCCTCTCCCTGATGCCAAGAAGATTTACACTGATTTATCTACTTCCTGTCCTTTTTCTCCCAGAAATTATCCTGTTCCTCATTGTCCTAGGTGGGATGAAGGAGACTCAAGATTGAAAAGCATAGGGTTTTAGGAGATAAAACCAGTGAAATGCTAACTAAAGAAGATATCAAACGTCCAGAGACAAAGAAATGACAAAATATATTTTAACATTTTTAAAAAATCTCTTCCCTTTAAGTTTTCATTTTATTTATTTATTTATTTATTTATTTATTTATTTATTTATTTATTTATTTTTTGAGACGGAGTCTTGCTCTGTCACCCAAACTGGAGTGCAGTGGCCGGATCTCAGCTCACTGCAAGCTCCGCCTTTCAGGTTCACGCCATTCTCCTGCCTCAGCCTCCTGAGTAGCTGGGACTACAGGCGTCCGCCACCTCGCCCGGCTAGTTTTTTTTTTTTTTTTTTTTTTTTTTTGTATTTTTTTTTTTAGTAGAGACGGGGTTTCACCGGGTTAGCCAGGATGGTCTCGATCTCCTGACCTTGTGTTCCGCCCGTCTCGGCCTCCCAAAGTGCTGGGATTACAGGCTTGAGCCACCGCGCCCGGCCACAAGTTTTCATTTTAGAGTATTGAAATATATCTTTAGTCCTGGACTTCACTTTTTAAAGTGGTGTGATGATTCAGAAGCAAGGAATGGGACTAAGATTTCCCTAGAGAGACTACAGTGTGCAACTAACAGACAACTATTGTTTCAAGACTAGAAATAAAAACCCAAAGAAGACCTAAAATATTTTGCTTAAGGCCAAACTGGAAAAAAGAAAAAAAAGAAGAGAAGAAATATAAAAGAAATTTCAGAAAAGCAAAGAATGAAATTGTTATTACTAGAGATAAATCAAGCTGTTAAAGAACCAAGATCTAACTGTGAACTCTTTTGAGCTTCTGAAAGATACTTTATTATATCTATTGTTGCTGATGTTTCCAAAGCATCCTTTCAGTTTCAGATAGATATCAAAGATAATGGTTGCAAAATCTGTGAGGAAATAAAGCAATCAACACCATCCTCAAGTTTGCTGATATCTATCTACTGACAGAAAAGAAAGAAAACTACTGAAGATAGCTTGGTACATCTGAAATTTTTGCTTTTTAGATATAAAAATAAAACTTGTAGAAAGGGGACAACAATATTTTACAAATCTTAAGTCAGGAAGGAGAAAAGAAATACTGGGCACCAAGAGTTGGTTTTAAAATAGTAGTTGTTACGACTACTTAGATCGTCACTTAAGGTGGTATCCTTTCCTCTCATGAATTTTTAAGAGGTTCAGTTGCTCTAACAACAGTACCTACACTGTTGGCGACTTTAATGAATTTGTTTTTGTGTACAAGGACTTTCTATATGGTCTTGCAACCATGAATAAAATTACATAAAATATATGGATAAAAAGGGATTTGAAATAGTGTCTATGTTTTAGATCAAACAACAAACTTATGATGGGCACGTTAATTTCCATTTTCCTGTAGAAAAACAAATGGATTTTTAAAAAATGGGAGCATCTGAACGACACATCAAAGAGTTATTGAATGTTATTTGATACAAAAACAAAAAAATCATTCTTGCATTGGGATTCTTATGTTTCTACTTATGTTTTGTTTAAATTTCAGATCAATAGTATGACACAGATGTTTAAAAGCAACACACATTTTTAATAACTTCACATACCTTATGCATTTTATTCTATTGTCTAGTGTGGACTTTCTACTATCAACCAAGAAAAAATCATTGCCTATTAAATATGGTGATAGAAGATTTTATTACTCATTAAAATAAACACTTTTGTATGTGGTCCCTGAATGCCTAAGCATGTGTATCTATATCTACTGATATATCTATATATTTATTCATATATAGTTATTAATTAGTCCCACAAAAGAACAATAAGAAACCTACAGTTTTAACTATAAATTGATATGACTGTTTAAGAGAACAACTTATCAATATGCGTAATAATGATTTCAAAAGCAATTGTACTATTAGGGGTTAGTTGACCTTTTGGAAACTATTTATCATGTTGTTATTTATGCACAGGAAACCTCTGAAAATAAATTAATTGCAAATCATTTGAGGATTGGTTAAATAAATTACATGTGTCTGTATTACAGGATATTATACAATAAAGCCTTTAATTTTACTATTGATATTTCATTATTAATGAAAATATATCAATTATATATAGTTTAATGAAAAAAGCAAGTTAATTTAAAAGTGCTTAGAGTATGTTCACATTTACATTTTAAAAGGGACTGTGTGCATATATTCATGGACTTTTTTGGATTAAAAATGCAAATAGTTCAGTAATTTCATTTTAGATGGTGGGGATATGGATTTAAATTTATATTATATTACATTTCTGTATTATTCTCACTGAGAAAATTTTATCTTATAGTCAGAATAAAGGTAAATTATTTGTTTTTAAAAACATAACCAGATATTCCAAGGGTTAAAACTTTTGCTTGGCAAATTTATATAAATTATAATGTTTTGTTCACAGTATTTATAATTCAAAAAAGAAAAGCAAACAATTATCAATTTCATATATCATGAGGTTATCAAAATTTATGTCAAATCTGTTTATCATAAATATAAAGGCGAATAATAGAAAATAAATGTATCATTGGTTAGAAGGATTTATTAGAGGAGTGATTTTTTAAAAAATAGCCTTAAACTTCAACTTAATAGAACAAAAATTACCATCAACAGAATAGCAATATCACTCTAAACTGCTCTATGAGAGAGGAACAGAAAGCATTTTTATGAATTAAATGTGAACTCCCTTGAGATGATTGTTTTATTTTTTTCCTGTTGGCGTTTGTTTATACCTCACTTTATTTTGCATTGAGTATTTGCAATTAGAAAGCAAATATGAACTCCTTTGGGGTATTATAGATGGGGGACACGTAGGCTTATATGTTATCAAATAAAGCACAGTTTTTAAACCATCTTTTTCTTCCAATGACTTCTAATTCTCTCAAAGCCAAGAATCTCTTCAGTTACTTCTTTGTCACTCCAGATCTAATACAGTGCTAGATATACAGTAAATAATCTCTATCTGCTCTGAGTAATATGTTATTGGATAGGTACTTATACAAATAAATATTTGTTAAATGTCAAAACCTTGAAGCTTGAAACATTGTGGCAGAGATGGTAGATGGAGATGAGAATATCTGTAGTTTAGAGAAGCTTTTATCTTTTAATAATTAAATCAAATTTGCTTCTTGAAATCATCCCTTGATTATCTGCATTAAGGGAATTCTTTTCCATTGTTCACCATCCTGTCTAGGACATAACCAATAATGAAAACTGGAAATGACTTGGAAAAGAATCAAAGGAATGGCATGAATTAAATAAATGCCCTTACAATGGGAATTGGAGAAAAGATAGAAGTAAGAGGAATTAGAGACTTTGAAAAAGAGAAGGCTGTAGGGTGGTTAATTAATGGTCTTTGTGGGTTCAGACACTAGAATTAGGAAAATAGTTCTTTGTGCTGAGCAGAAAATAGTAATGTTAATTAAAATGGCATTTTGAAAGGTATGAAGATGTTAGCATTCTATAAATAAAAGATGGTGGTGAACTTGAGGATTAAAAAAACAAAGGTATTCAAAGAAATTATTAGTATCTACTTTGCTTTTCCCTCCTTCCACCTTATGCTTCAGAATTTTCACAAGCAACTGCCAAGTATTGGTTTCTGTGTTGGGGAATGAAAAAAAAAATTGTCTGGGTTTGACATCTCTATATACCCAGGATTGTGTTATCTGACAAAGGAAGTCAGAAATGGATTTTGAATATTACAATTCTGTGATTAATTCATAAAACGTTATTTTGATGTAACAAAGTAAATGTTAATAGCTACTAATCATTGAGTTATTTAAATATATTTAATTGGCAAATAAAGATTGTATATATTCAAGGTGTAAAATGTGATGATTCGATATACATATACAATGTGTAATGATATACATATACATTGTATAATGATTAGCACAATCAAATTAATTAACACCTCCATTACTACCTATGCTGTATGTTAAATACATAGAACTTGTTCATTTTACACTGAAAGTGTGTGCCCTCTGATCAAAACTTCCCTTCTCTCCCAGCCCCTACCCTCTGGCAACTACCCTTCTACTCTGTTGCTATGAGTTCAACTATTTTGTAATTCACATGTAAGTGAGATCATACAGTATTTGTCTTTCTGTGTCTGGCTTATTTCACTTAGCATAATGCCCTTCAGGTTCACCCATTTTGTCACAAATGGCAGGAATTTTTTTATTTTTCACAGCTCAATATTGCTTCATTGTATATATGTTCTACACTTAGGACACTTAGGTTTTATTCATATCTTGGTTATTGTGGATAATACAGCAATGAACATGGGGGTGCAGATATCTGCATCTATATGCCTTTGGATATATGCCCAGAAGTGGGATCGCTGAATCATGTGATAGTTCTATTTCTATTTTTTGAGGAACCTCTATATGATTTTTCATAATAGCTGTTCTAATTTATATTCCCCAAAATAGTGTTTATGTGCTTCTTTTACCTCTATATGATTTTTCATAATGGCTGTACTAATTTATATTCCCCCAAATAGTGTTTACGTATTTCCTTCACCTCTATATGATTTTCCATAAGGGCTGTACTAATTTATATTCCCCAAAATAAAGTTTACATGTCTCCTTTTCCCTACACCCTCATCAACACTTGTTATCTTTCATCATTTTGATAATAGTCATCCTAATAGGTGTGAGGTGACACTTTATTGCAGTTTTGATTTGCATTTTCCAAATGATTAGTGATGTTAAGCACATTTTCATATGCCTGATGGTCATTTGTATGTCTTCTTTTGAGAAAAGTCTATTTGGATCCTTTGGCCATGTTTTGTCTTCCTTTGTTTTGATATCGAGTTGTGTGAGTTCTTTATATATTTTAAATATTGATCTGTTATCAAGTATGTTATTTACAAATATTTTCTCTCATTCTATATGTTACCTTTTTATTTTGCTGATTTTTTTTCTTTACTGACCATCGAGTTCTTATTGCCTGGCACCATAAAGTCAGTACCGATTTTTCTATCTCTTAGCTGTGTAACCTTGACTAAATTATTTAACTAATCTATGCCTGGGTTTCCGCAACTGTAAAATGAGAGTCGTAATTATATCTTTTCCCAGGGCAACACTGTATACAAAGTCCTTAGACTGTTGCATGGCACAAGTCAGCAATCTGTATTTGCTAGTGATTTTTATTACTATGTTTTATTACTATTACTTACCTCACCCTAAGTACACTACGTATTTAATCTCATGTACTTTAATCTACTCATTTTACGGATGAGGGAATCAAAGCTGAAGCTAGTTCAGTAATTTGGGCAAGGTCACACCACAGTTAGAATAGAGGTAGGATCTGAATTCAGATCATAGACTGCCTGATTTCAAATGTGAGCATTTTGGGTTTTGTGACTATGCTTTTTAAAAATAATAAGCCCTCATCCTTTTCTTTTAAACTCTAATTTTCTGATCAATAAAACAAAAGATTTTTTACTGTATTCTAAGATAAATAATATATCCACTATATACAATGTTCTGAATTACTCTAAAAGAAGCATGGGATTATTACTGGGGTATAACACCCTAGTAAATATTAAATTCCTCCACATGATATGTATAGTTTAAGGCTTTACTTGATAAGCATTTTTTTTTTTAGAGATTCTAGAAAAATGAATTTGTAAAAGAATGCTATTTTCTGAAATGATTTCATCTGCTTTCCTAGGGAACACACTAAGTCACATATATCCTATCAATTTGAATATCAACTTGCCACTTGATCACAATAACCTCGATATCTAATTTCTCAAATAATTGACCAAGCTAAACTTCTGACACGCTGTTGATTGTCACTTAACCAATGAGGTGTAGCAGATCAAAGTTATATCATCAGACATAGCATATTAATTAAATTTTATTCAGCAGTTTTGACTTTATGGAGAAAAAATGTTTCCTTAGCTGCTCGTGTTTTGAAGAGGAAAAATGATAAAGAACAGATATTGAGGGGGCTTTTCATTTAAAACTGTTTGCTACGGCAAAGTATACATCATTTTGATTCAATTAGAAAACTAAAATCTGTAAACCACAATTTCTCTGAGATTAGCTAAATGTGACCCAATCAAAGACACATTACTGGAATTATTTCTACAGGCAATTGTTTAAGACTCTAATCTGGGCATATGAAGCGATATTCAACCTTGTATTCTTTGTCACATGTCATCTTCTGGTACCCCTATTAATATAAGTTAGGCACATAGCTTTACGGTGAATACGATCAATCAATGTGATTGAACTACATACACATTTGGGTCCTGTAGACCACTTCAGTGATATGATTTCTGTAAGCAATATATGTAAACAATATGATCATGTTTAAATTAAAGGTTATCCACAAACACAGTTTGGGAAGGTATTGTTGTGTATGTGTTTTTCTTTTTGTTTTTTTTTTGTTTTTGTTTTTGTTTTTTTTTTTAGTCTAAATTGTTCCTTGATAACAATGTATGCACTTTAAACAGTGGCACCCGGATCTCAGAATATAATATTTATTGATTGACCGACAGAATGACTAACTGACAGAAGGATTTCTCCTTCACTCTACCCACCATAACTAACACTTGACCTGTACACAAACACATTTTATTTTATATCTTGTTTTTTTCTCCAATTAATGACCTGCCATAGGAATTATCTCCTAATAACATATAGAACTATACCCAATTATTTTTAAATTTTAATAGTTTTTCCTATTTGAATATAACATTTTAATTCAAACCATCATTTATTAATGAGTACTTCTGAATGTTTTGGTTATTGCCAATACTGTGGCAACAAAACCTTGGTTAATACATCATTATAGAAGAATACTAGCTCTTTTTCTCAGAACTATTTGCATAATTTTTTTGACCAGACTTTTACTCCCATAGCATGCTTGTAATTCAAATGAGTTGATTTTGGTGTAGCTTGCTTCTTTCCACCTCAGAGTCTATGAAGGAGAAATCTGAAGTAGAAACATAGGCAAAAAAAAAATAAAATAAAAAATAAAAAAAATAACACTATAAGCACATACTTTAAACAATGTTGTGTACAGCTGAAGGTTTATTACAAAGGAAGACGTTCACTTTATTATTTTACTTATATCTCCTTCATGTTAGTACATTTGTTTATGATATAAAGCAAAATAAGGTGCACATGAAAATGCTCAAGTAACATTTTTTAAAGAACAAAGACAGTAGAATACATAAATGCATGAACTACCTGAGTTATGGCAAGCACATTAATATCTGGAGAAACAATTGTTGCTCTCCAGTGGTTCTAGCATGGCATAATAAAAACCATATGAATATGTACTTCATATCTAAACTTAAAATCCTCTGGATTTCTGTTTTTATACGAAAATAAAATGAGGTTATAATGCTAGTGCCAACAACTGAATGTGACAGATTAGACACTTCATAAATATTTGTTTTTTAATGAATAGTTATATAACTAAATAAGATGATGTGTTGAGTCAGGAATCCCCAAATCAGAGACTTATAAACTATTAGCTCTTACTATATATAATGGTTAATATTATGTGTCAATCTGACTGGGCAAAGAAATACTCCTATAGCTGGCAAAACATTATGTCTGAATATATCTGTGAGGCTGTTTCTGGAAGAGGTTAGCTTTTGAATCTCTAGACTGTGTAAAGCAGATCACTTTCACCAACGTAGACAGCCATCACTCAATCCGTTAATGGTCCAAATAGAACAAAAGGTGGAGGAAGGGTGAATTTTCTTTCTGCTTGATCGGCACCATCTTCTCCTGCCCTTGGACATTGGTGTTCCTGGCCCTTATACATTTGGACTTGGGCTGGGACTTAACACTATCGGTCTCCTTGATTATTCAGGCTTTGGGTTCAGATAGAATTTTGCCGCCAGCTTTCTTCAGCCTACACTTTGCAGATGGCAGGTTGTGAGACTTCTCAGCTCCTGTAATCTTGTGGGCCAATCCCTTATAAGAAATATCTATCTATCTATCTATCTATCTATCTATCTATCTATCTATATTCCATTGGTTGTGCCTCTCTGGAAAACACTGACTATCATAAATTGACTTATTTCAGTAGTTTAATGATAGCAGTAATAGAAGTAGTAATTTGTGCCCATCAACTATTTATCGATAATAGCAATGTATATGTGATTTAGGATTCACAATTATTAAACTTTTTATTTGAAAAATTATTAGTTGATATGTAACATTGAAAAAAATCTTCTAAATACTTTGCACTATGCCATAAACAATAGGTAAGTGTACAAAGTAAAACATGGTTTTTGCCTCAAACTTTTATTCTTACTGATTTATTGCTATAGTACTTTCACTTCCTCAGTTATTTGACTTCTTGGGAACCCTAGAGCTCACTTGTCTACATTTGCTTCCATATGCAAGTTGGATTTCATGATTCATTATTATTATTTATTCTTTTTCTAATAGTGTTCCCTCACTATCCCCTTTCTTTCTGTGTCACATACACTTGGAAGAACTTAAATGTCATTTAAAATAAGAATCTGCTTTTCCATTCCTGAAAGGAAGCGCTAGAAAACTGTTGGAGAAAATCACACAACTGAGGCTGATGGACTATACTGAAAATTAGTGAAAATCAACTGCAAATGGAATCTTCTGCCTAGAAAACACATTGTCTCTTATCTGCTAACTTTCCCACTAACCTCAATCTTAAATCTTCACTCTCTTTCTCTCTTCTTACATGTGGTTTTGTGTCACATGTATTGACAAATTAGAAGAAAAATTCCAGAATTAGAAATTCTCCATCTTTTCATCACTAAATCTGTGGTCCAGATTTTATCTGTATCCAGCTTTTTCCCCTTTCTTCATCCCATAATATTCTTCTTCCTATGAAACACTAATGCCTTTATTTGAGCTTGAAAGTCTTGTTAGTACTTAATGCGGGTCCAGGAACCAACAACAATGACATGACCTAAGAGATAATTCCATTTGGATTGGAAGGCTGGTTCATACCACTCTTACATGAGCATAATTAGTGTACTGTGAGCTGCTACTGACTGCTGTGGGGATTTTGCAGAATAAAGACTCAGGACCAAAGCCCTTGAAGTTGCCAGACTTTTAGAATAAATAACGATTAAAAAGTAATTGAACAGAAGAAAACACTCAACGAGAGGCTTATGGCCTGGTTTCTTTATATTTTAAATTAAATAATTGTATTTGATAATTTCTGATATCACAACCTTTATATTTTTCTGATCTGGAGCACTAACACCACCTAAGATAGGTGTCTGGAGCACTAACACCACCTAAGATATGTCTTTGGCATAGTGAGCTTTATGTAGTTGCAATGGAAACTATAAGAAAAAACTTCAAAGGAAAATAATCTTTGAGTTGTATCTTTACATACAGAGAAAAGAGTGTTATTAGGGTGAACTATTCTCTTTCTCCACTGAAGTCTCTCACTTGATAAAGAGAGAGTAACATTTTTCAATATTTGACCCACCTATATTTTTATAGGTCATAAAGGGAAAGGTAATGATTTTTCTTCTAATTGTTGGAAAACTGACACATTGGCACATTCTTGGCTGTCTTTCTTTACTCAACTTGGTTTGTAAGGGAAAGGTCAGTATTCATGCGTTGACAAGCTGTATTGACTTTAACCCTCTACTACTTTACCCCTGTTTTCTGCTAGACCTGCCTGAGCCCAAGCACCATGAATGCTTGCAAATTCTGTAAAAAACACATGAGACAGGTATTGTTTCAGCAGGATAAACTTTTCTGCTTTACCTGGGTGGTAAAAGGAGATTGATTCTTGGATTACTGGCTCTATTCAATATAGTGAGAGAGATAAGGGGCTAAACAGTGTTCTTCCATCCAAACATTTTTAGGGAGATCTACATATTGGCTACTAATCAGATGCTATTAATCATGCTGATATTTTGATTATGTGGCTTTGTATTTGAATTTCACAACAGTTAGATCCTTAAAGAGAAGACATCCAAAACTTTCAACTTCTTCTTCTTCATTTTTTTTAATGTCTGAGGCCTCAATTTGGAATCACAGCCATGAGAAATATTCACCATATTTCCACAAATAGGGCCATTGGGAAAAGTCAAGTTGCTGTAGTGAATTTTCTTTCCAACTTAAAAATATAAAGATTTCTGTTCTGTTGATTAGAGAAAAGGACTATTAGAAGGGCATTGCTTAAAAGACTATTTTCCCTCACATTGTTCTATTGTACTGGCTCTTCTCTGAAGACATATAACAAGGAAAGCTCTATGATCACTTATGGCATCAGAATGGAAAGATAACATTATGTAACCAATATCTATTCTCAAGCCACATCTCTGTACTCTGATTTCATTTGCTTCGCTGATAAGTTTTAACATTAAATAGGCTTCTAAAATGCAATAGAAGTAAATTAAAGGCCAGGAATAAAAATGTATTAAAGAAACAAAGATAAAATCCTAGACTAGGGTGTTTTGATTGTACAGCATGAGTTCTGATGACCTGCAAAGAATATTTAATATGAAGAATATTATTAATGAAATATCTCTAGGCAAATGCAAAATGTTCAGTTAAGATGGGATTATCAATGAAACACCATAATCCTTATGTTCATATTACCACAAAGAGTTCTCTCTTTAATGATAGAAAAATTACAAGGATCCTTTGTAATGGGTACAGTAAGAAAAATGAATGCCATTAAGTATGCATGCAATTTTGAAATGACAGAGTTATAGACACTTAGCTAAGTCTAAATAATAGCAAGCCTCCCAGTATGTCCACATCCAGTTATATCATCAAGTAAGACTGACTTATTCGAAATGAATCTCATGCAGCAGAGAGAAAATGTGCTTAAATGAGAAAGTGAAGGTTAATAAAGTAAATGGAAATAATGTTAACTCAATATCGTTGTGTTAAGGATAATCTCAGAAACGTACACTTAAAAATACGTGTATATGAAGAGCTGCAACAGAATAAATAATGTAAACACCCAGAAACAGTTTCAATGATTAGCTGTGACCCAATGCCTTTTATAAACAAACCATCTAATTTCAAATTTGTAACAACTGGTGAAGGCCTTGTAGTCCAACAGACATTTGAGCTGTGCAGGATGACAGGATTTAAAGTGAGCAAGGGAATTGCTATAATAAAGCCCCATCATTTGGCATACAGTAAAAGTTAACCTGAAGAGATTTCATTCGAAATTCTACACACCCAATCTGTGCACAGCAGAGAGCAAAAACCCAATCTGAGAATAGACAACTTGTTCCTATTGTGGATTAAAATGGGAAACCTAAGAGAGCAATAATGGAAGCACCAACAATAGCAGAAAAAAATAATGTGGCGAGTTGCATAGAAATAAACATTGGGAAAAGACCCCATGCATGTTGCAACAAGCGTCATAAGCTAATACTACAAGCAAAAATTATGTGAACATCAGCAAAATCATATGGTTTGTATGCTGGTTGCACATAAGGTTGCAAATAAAATAGATCTATACATCTATGCTATCTTGGACGTATATCTGTGATCATTTTCAGGAAGATCCTACTGACTTTGAGATATTGAAGAGTTTGACAAGAAATATAGGCTGAGGCAAATAGGAATTGATTTTTAAGGAGACATCACAATGAAAGGAAGACTAAAGCTGACAGACACCAAAACAATCACTGACAAGTTTGTGCTCCCAGCTTGCAGACATTATTTCTTGGCTTGGCTGTGTGGCATGACAGCAGAAACAAGCTTTCTCACATTGGACAGTCTGGATATTATGGCGTAGTTTTCTCAATGATAGTAGTCATAAGCATGGGCTTTGGGTTTTTGGGAGGATAACTGCTAGTGTGTGAGGAAAATGGAGTTTCACCAAGAAATAAATCAGTTCACCAAGGTATTATTCAGTTGAAGACATTCACTCTCCAAATGGAATGTGCATTAGTTATTTTGTGCACAGCATTTATTCTCATGTCTCTCCATCTACCTCATTTTTTTAACCTTCTTTCAATTCCCAACATTTTAGGAGGAAGTTACTTATCTGCCAATGTATGTGATATTGATCAGGCTGTGAATCAGACACCTCCCATGAACCCTCCTTAATCAAGGTATGAAAACCCACTATAATCTTGTATGCAGAATTTTAGTCCCCACTATAGCTCTTCTGATCTAAAATCTACCTTTTAACAAGATTCCTAGGTGATTCATAGGCACATTACCATTGAGAGTAACTGGTCTAGAGTGCACCATTACATTATATTGCCTAAATTATATAACAAATTCTGTGAAGTTCAGGCTGAGATATTCTCATAATCTTTAAAGAGGTGTGGATTTTCTTTGACTTTAGTGTCTGTCATCAATCTATCTATCTGTCGGACCACCTATCCATATATGTGTGTATATATAGACCATCCTTCAAAAGCAGTATGGAACCCTACTGAAAACTGGCTTAGATTTTAAGACTGACAATGCCCCCCAACACACACACCTGGAGGGTATGAAAAGTTTTATGAGTCACATAATGAAACTTTCTAGGGAAAGCAGGGGAGTTCCCAAATAGATCTGAAAATAGCTTGAGAGGAGCAGGTTTGGGGTTTTTACTGTGGTCAGGGGATGGGCTGGAGTGAGGGATCCCCTGCAAGGGAAGGAGCTTTTGTGCTTTGAGCCTCCCATCGGTGCCAAAGGAGGGAGTACCAGGGTTTTTTCTTATCAGCCTTCCTATATGTGGGGCAGAAGAGGAAAAGGGAAGGGTGAGGCTTAAAAGCTATCAACAAACAAATGTCAGAAGATGGAGTTACTCTTTGTTACAATTTACTTCTCATGTTTGGTGATGTAAGTTTGCCATTTTTTTTCTTTTTCATTTAATTGAATTTGAAGTTAAGTCAGCGATTGTGGTGCTTTGTAAGGGAAGCAGCCTGAGGCGAGTAAGAGAAGTGAAAGTTCTGTTCAATACCTTGAACAAGGGCCCTGTATTGTGTATTCTGAGAAGTGAAATAAATGGTTGCTTTGGTTACTATCAGTGATATCTAATACTCTGAATCAGATAAGGAACATCTTGATGAGGCCTTATACTGACGCTTTAGCAGGCCAAGACACATGAACTGAGGCCACTTTAAGGAGGGCCCTATTCTCATACTCATGTCCCTAAATGCCAACTATTAAAACACAGGTCAGTGACATCTATAAGCAATGCTTAGTAGAATTCAGCAAATGCAGGTCTAAGCTGCACAGTTCAAAGTACAAGCTAACCTGCACACAACAGGGTCAGTTAGCAATCAACAGTAAGAAAAGAAAGATTTCTTCTTGGATTGTGATTATCTTTTAGAGATCCTGCTCACAGTACCAACTGTTGAGGTTACCCTGCAGAGGAGGGTGGACTCCCAAATTTGACTCAGATGTCAAGACTGATGCTGACACACTCAAACACCAATAAGGTATGAAAAGATTGATTACTCATGCAATGAGACTTTCTGGGAAGAGCAGGGAAGCTATGAAGTAGGTCTGAAAATGGCTTGACAGAGCACACACAAAAAAGACATTGCTTGGCATTTTTTATTAGGGTTAAGAAGAGAAAACCAAACACCGCATGTTCTCACTCATAGGTGGGAACTGAACAATGAGATCACTTGGACTCGGGAAGGGGAACATCACACACTGGGGCCTATCATGGGTAGGGGGGAGGAGGGAGGGATTGCATTGGGGAGTTATACATGATATAAATGATGAATTGATGGGTGCTGACGAGTTGATGGGTGCAGCACACCAACATGGCATAAGTATACATATGTAACAAACCTGCACGTTATGCACATGTACCCTAGAACTTAAAGTATAATAAAAAAAAAAAAAAGAGAGAGAAAAAATAACAGCCAAAAAAAAAAAAAAAAAAAAGGAATGAGGGAGAATTTTGCCAATAAGGTTTTCTACAAAGATTTATTTCTGACTTGCTTTCATTCAATCTGCTACATAAGGTAATCTTCATTACAGAATGGCTTTGGGTACAAAAGTTTCATTTATAATCTCTTGGGTAAAGCAAACATCTTTACATAAAAATGACTTACTGGTTACATACTGAAACTGTAGAAAGAAGACTCTGTAGAAGCTTTATGCAAAAATGTCACATAAAATCATTAATATAATTTTGTTGGCTTAATCATTAATAAATTAAAAATAGTCAGATTTAAAAAAAAAAAAAAAAGAAGTGGGGCAGGGGTGAAAGTTCTCACATGTGGGAAGGGGCTTGTGTGATTTGGACCTAACAAAGGAGGGATCACCTGGCCTTTCTTATCAGTTTGCCTGGATGTGAGACAGAAGGGAAGAAAGGTGAGACTTAAAAGTTGTCACTAGTAGAACATAAAAAAGTAGAGTCATGCTCTCTATTACTCTCTCTATTATCTATCTATCTATCTATCTATCTATCTATCTATCTATCTATCCATCTATCTGTCTTTATCATGATCGTCATCATCTAATTTATTTATTTTGCTAGCTCAGTTTCCATTTTAAAATTGCATAGGTGGAAACTGTAATAAATAACCTTGAAAGATATTTTTGTTCTGGGAAGAAGCATTTAATTGAATCCTTCTTGTCATGTCTTTACAAGTAGTCACCCATTTTACTGAAAAAATAGAGTAACACATTTATTGCTGGTGGCCTACTGATGAATTCCATTTCTAGTAAGGCTTGAAATATGAGCTTTCCCTCAGAGGAAGCTATGGGACGTTGGGAACCAAAATGTTTCCTGGGAGCAAATTCAATTTAAACTGATGACCTATTTCTCTTTGAGTTTTAGCGTGATCAGAACCATCCTGATAGTTTGAAATGGTTCTAAATAAAGGCTGTGGCCATGAAAGAATGTGTGTTTATGAATAATTTCTGAACATGTAAGTGTAAGCTAAAGAGTAGATGGGAAGTTCTTTTGACTGAATGAGAGATAATTCTCACAAATTATAATAATAAGTGATTGCACTATCACCAGTGATTAAATAGTTGTAACTAGTGGAACTATTGAAAGTGACAACAGCTGAGAATACCAGGATGAAAGCTCTTTGCCTCTCTTCACTATATTCAAAGAGTGTATTACTATTCCAGCAGTAAGCTCATCATTCCAAGAAATAGAAATTATCTGCTTGCAACTTGGAAACCACGTGACTGGCAGAAAAAAATGCAGTAGAATGAAAGCCACCTAGTGAAGTTAGCGGATTCATCATGGTTTTTTTTTGTTTTTGTTTTTGTTTTTTTAATTTCATTTATTTATTTATTTTTGGGGATCACTTGAAAGCAAAAATGGACATCTTGGATTGAATAATCCAAGTTGTTTTTGGATAACTTATTTGCAGGAGGAGGGAAAATGAGTAGGAGATTCAGGAAGAGATGTATTGGACTTCTGCCATTCCGGACATATAAAACATGTATGTGAGATATGTAACTGTGTTTCTATATTCCAAATTTGAGGTGCAGGTGATAACGTATATAAGTGCATGCCTTATCCTCCCTTCTGGGGTGTGAATGCTACAAAGAAGACAACCATTTTACCAAAGTCTCATATTTGGCACTTAAAAACACTTGTCAAGAAAGTCACATTGTAAATGATAAATAAAGTAGGAGGTGAATTCCAAGCTTTTAATCATTATCATTCGGATCTTGCAAATCTTATAAAACGTTTATGTGCTCTGAAATTTTAAAGTCATCCTAGATAATCATTTTCCTCACTAAAATAAAAACTAAGGAGAAAATGTTTAGAAAATAAAAGTTATCTATCACCTAAAATACAATAAATAATAAAATACTATGCAATTTTTGCTGCTCTGTGGATTTATAAAATTTTTCATAAGCACTATCCTCATAATGGTGGAGAAGAATCACTCAGGAATTCTTTTGCTCAGTGCAAACTTTGTTCTCTCTTTTGTTTGCAATTTTCTTCTCTTTTCCTCAATCTTTACTATAAAACTTAGAATTCTATAGGGGTATCTCTCTCAGGGAGTCTAGCAGTAAAGCGAGAAATACTTTGTAAACAGATTCTCTGAAAAATTAAATTCTGTTTTGGCTAAAAACTTTTATACTATATGTATTTTTAACTTCTCAGCTTTTGCTGTGAGATGAAACAACTGCTTGTATTATAAAATATAAAAGATTTCAAGTAACAGTTTATCCTGTTATAATTTTGGGTTAATCTAAACTGCAGAAGGCATTTTGAATATATTGTATGCACTCTAGTGTCTTTTCAATGACTTTCAACTTCCCTGAGACAGTCCTGGTTCTCAGATATGATATCCCTCACTTTCAAATTTAACCTTTTCTCTACCGGTATGACTTCATTTCTCCCTTGACAAAAGAGATAAAAATATCCCATTTATTTTTCAAGGATAATGGCTTTGCCTCTTCGTAGGTTCTATCTTCTTTACTGTCCTCAACAACAATGCTCCAACAAAATTAATATCATTCTTCCTGGTGTTCATAATTTCTCATATTTGTGGATAGTTCTCATCAGCAAACAAACATATTCAGTCACTTCTATCTTAAGAATAACAGTAAAAATGATGTTTTAATCCACCAATGTCTCTAGATATTGCTCGTGGTAGCCAATAGGGCAGTTCGCCAATGGTAAGATTCTCCTCATTCCAGGCATGCAGTAGTATTGCCAATAAAATATAATATATCCTTTTTATCATTGCACTGTAATTATGAATTATGTTACTATTAGGAGAAGTTGGGTAAGCGATATGGAAACTCTGTACTATTTTTGCAACAATTTTATAAATCTAAAATTAATTCAAACAAAAAGTCTTCTTTAAAAAGAAGAAAAATGAGAAATATGATGTATCTCACTTTTGTACGGAAGCCTATATGCACCAGCACAAGACTTCCCAATTTTTGATACTGCTGCAATGCAACAGGCACTGTAAAAAGTAGATGTTTGCCAGCCTGGATCCATTAGCCATGAAGATACTGAATAGATGTCCCTGCTGACTGGAGATGAAAATAATGTGATGTGAACAGAAAATAAATCTTTATTTTTAAATTCTGAACTTTTAGAGTTGCTTTTACCAAAGCCTAACTTCTTTCATCCTGTTTAATATAAAAGTGAAGTTTTAGAATTTGGGTGCTAAATAATAAAACTCTAACATACCATATACTGTCTCATTATCCATATGGTCAGCAAAGAGAAAGCTGTTATTTAAGACTGAAAATATATGTTCCACATTACATAGTGGCAAAACTTTTGATAAAACATTGCTAGTTGTAACTTGGAAGGCAGATCATATATCTAATGGATGTGTAGTGCTAAAGTGAAAGGTTGAAAACAGAAGGAAATAGAGTGTGTTGGTTACTTTTCACTACATTTAGCAAAGTATTACAAAAAAAGTAAGACCTCAAAATACATTGGCCAGTTTTCAATGGCAAATAAGAAGAAATAAACCATATCCAGAAATATGGAACTTTGCAATGTTGAAAAGACAACTGTTTGGAGATGCAAACCATAGGGGAAAATATTGAGAGGCTTTAAAAAAAAAATGAAATGTAGACAAAAACTAAGACTTACAGGTTAAAAAAATACTAACAATTTTCAATCCATTGTATTGCCTCAGGACAAAAATAAAATTTTTAAAAAATGACATTGACAGTCATACTTCAAATTACTGACTGGATGAAGTACATCATGAAAAAAAAAAAAAAAAGCCTAAGGAAGATTATGACATCCAGTGAATATTTCAAATGGGAATCATGCCTCAGGGCACAGAGAATAAGAATGTGCACCTACAAAGCCTGATAAGCTCAGCATATTTGTGAATATTAACACATGAATTTGACTGAATCAAACTGATAAGAAGCCAACTAAGTTTGTAAAGAGAACATAATGTCAAAAGAACAATCAGCTTGGACTATAGTTGACTGTTGCTGTTTGAGACTTACAATGACTCTTGGCCCCAACTGTCTGTAAATAGAAAGTAATCTGAGAACAATTTTCAGCATCTAAGGAGAGAATATTTTCTGATGCCCATTTCAGTTGTAGCTATGGAAGATAGTGCCAAAGAAGAAATGATTTCTGATGAATGCTGCATTCTTCATTTTCCAAATGAGCTTGTAGTTTATTGTTTATTGTGGTTATTCAGGTCCTGTTCCTCCATTGTTTATTGGGGTATGTTTCTGGGGCAGATAACATGTCTTTCTAAATTCATATATCTCCAGAACAAGAGTAGACACAGCCATGGTCGATCTAAACACTCTCATTTATCATTTTAAGAAAAAAGACCTTTCATCCAGAAAACTAGTATTTATTTTGATGTCATGATTAAATTGGACTTGTGAGGTGTTTAAGCCTCATAAATTAAGGAAAGAGAGTAACTAAAATATTTTTTGAGACCAGAATAAACCACAGTAGTTTCTGTAGTTTTCATAAATGTTCCAATTTTTAATTTCATTCTCAGAAGTGTGTAAACTCTAATTCCATCTCCTCAAATGCAGACATGAACATATGACTGACTTTGGTCATGATAAAAGAGTAGAAGTGACATTTGTCACTTCTGGGAAGAAGGTTTTGATATTTAGTGTACAGTTATGTTCTTTTTTTTTCCATATATAATTCCAAATTTTGAAGGTTCTTTTGACTTGGAGGAAGACAATTCTGAGGGAGGACTATGTGGATCAGAATCCTCTGCTGACCTGAGATGGACTTGAAGCCTAAACAAGAAACAAACTTTAGTCATTTTAAGCAGAGTGATATCAGGGTTCTTTGTTATTGCAGCAATACTCAGCACATTTTGACCGCTACCTTATTATCCTATGCATTTCTTCCCCTGACATATTTTGAAAAATGCAATTTATATGTGTTACTTCTAAATATTCACTGTTTTTCATAATTCCATTGCAGTCTGGCTTCTAATACTTCCTCAGCAATAAAATTGGTTCATGAACCTGGTCAAAAACTGATTATGGTAAAATTCAATGGAGACGTTTTAATGTATATCTTATTCATTGAGATGCAGTATGATTTTATTGAATGTTTTGACCTAAACTCTTTCCTTCCCTGGATCCTGGGATACCATTATGTTTTCAATCCATATTCTTCCTTAGATCTCTTATGATTTTTTTTTTTTTTTTTTTTTTTTTTTTTTTTTTTTTTTTTTTACAATTCACATCTCTTAAATTGTGGCATTCACCAAGGTTCTAAAACTCTTTCATTTCTATCTGTTTCCTCTAATAAAAGCCCTTAACTTCAATGATGTCAACAATGAGCAATGTATGGGGTACTCCTAAATTATTATCTCTAGTCCACATCATTTTGTTGAGTTCCAGAAACTATGACCACTGTCTACTGAATATTATCATTTGCATCTCAATCTCAGCATGTCCAAAGTAACTTATATTTTTCTTTCAATACATTCCTTATTGTAATTTTTCTTGCTTTTGGACATTAGCACTACACTTCAACTGGGATGTCAATGCTATTAACTTAGGGTTAGCCACAGCTTTTGTCTCTCCCCTTCCACATGTATCCAAATAATTACTAAATCCTGCTGTTCTAATTCTTTACTGTGAGCAATCATCATATTTCTCTCTATTCCCATTACCACTACTTTAGTCCAGGTTTTGGTGATTTCTCACTTGATTTTCTGAACAGCTGCCTTACTACCCTGTTCCTATTGTCATCCAGTTCATGTTCCGCATTTTGGCCCAAGTGATCTTACTAATGTAAAAGTTGGCATGTTCTCACTCATAGGTGGGAACTGAACAATGAGATCACTTGGACTCGGGAAGGGGAACATCACACAGGGGCCTATCATGGGGAGGGGGGAGGAGGGAGGGATTGCATTGGGGAGTTATACATGATATAAATGATGAATTGATGGGTGCTGATGAGTTGATGGGTGCAGCACACCAACATGGCATAAGTATACATATGTAACAAACCTGCACGTTATGCACATGTACCCTAGAACTTAAAGTATAATAAAAAAAAAAAAAAAAAAAAGTTGGTGTGAATCACTCTTCCTGAATTTCTTCAAAGGTTCCTCCTTTTACAAACAGGATTAAATCCATGCTCCTTACTATACTTATAAAGATCTTTCATGTCCTCTTTAATTCCTTCTCAAAATCCATTTTTCACATTTTCCCTGTGTAACACATGTTCAATTGATTGATGTGTTTATAATTCTTTAAAACTATGCTTTACCCTCTTGTTACTCTTGAAAATAGCTTTTCCTCTATATGGCATTTTTTCTTCACCTGAAAAAACCTAATTGTTATTAAATTAAACAAATAGTATTTTCCCCTGCTATTCCCCATTGTATTCTTTGCATCCTTATTATCTCCCTTATCCTGCTGTGCTGTCATAAATAATTTTTTGCCCCTTTTTCCTAACTTACTCCAAGGTCTCTGCCTGCAGTGACCAATGTTTATATTCTTCTGCATCCCTGGTGTCTAGCAGACCAAATAACTAGTGATTATTCAGTGATCATTTACTAATAAATAAATAGAATAGGATTCTTTGATGTGAAGACTGTCTTTGTATTCGAACCTACTCAGAACTAAAACTACATATTCTCCAACATGGCTAATACAAACATAGTTATACATCTATTGGTGAATTTACTGGACTATCTGAAATTTCAATTTGAAATAATTTTGATTTGGATTTCAAGAGACCATTAAAAGTTAAAATATTTCTGTATATATTATTCCTTTCTGATTTTATTCCCTTAATGGGGAGGTCATAGAAATTAGTCTCCCATACATATGGAGACATGTAGTCTCCATACATTACAAATCACTGGTAAGTGATTTCATCTCAGCTTTTTCCAGCATGATCCCAACTGAGAGGCTTCTCATTACTCTCTGCAATCCTATTCTATCTCGTTAGAATGATCTCTGTTCAGTCAAAAGACATGACATTCTAGGATCATACATTTGATGAAGCATCTTAATTTGACAGGACAGGAAAAGCTTCTTAATAATTTCCTCTTCACATTTTTTGAGGAGATTTTTGAGGAGGAATAATGTTGATCTTAATTCTGCCTTTCTTCTTACATACCTCCCAGGAAGCAAAGTGTGGCTTACATGGTAGTATTTAAGACTATAAATATATTTTATTCAGTACATTTGGTAGATAGGTTATTAATAACTGTAAATAATTTAGGTAAAATTTAAGTGATTTTCTTGTAACTGTAGTAAATATAGTTCTTGGCAAACAGAAACAGCCATTTGAATTTCAGATATGTCTACTTGCTGAACTGCAAAATGCTTATAGGGCTTAAGCCATGGTGGATTAATTAACCAAACTAAAGTATAATGTTTATACAATCTATGCAGTAAAATAAAATCGAAATAATTCATTTATAAGATTCTATAATATAAATGATCTCTATTTATAAAATAGTACCCTCAAATCCCAATACATAATTAAAATAGAGCGACTTCAAATGAACTTTGAAATAAATAGTTGTTTCTTAAGAAAGTTTTAAAATTTTACAAAATTTAAAAACTCAATATATATTCAAAGTCTTTATCAAATGCCATAGAGCAAACATAACAATAATAAAATGAAATTTTAATAATTTAATGTTATTAATTCAGTTGTAACAGTTATAATGATGTTACTGCTATCTTTTATTAAACATTATTGCTTCAATGTAGTTTAAAATATAGATTATACACTCACAGTGCCCTCAACCTAGTAAGAGCTTTAAAAACACAAAACACCTAAGTACGCATTTAATGAACTGAATAAATTATGTAATTTGAACCAGACTTTTTTCAAAGGAGAAAATAGCCTTTATTGGGAAAAATACTTCGATAATATTTGAAAGCCATCCTGATCTTTTGCTCCTAAGAAGCTCTTGTTACAGCAAATTTCAAGAATTTTCTTGAGAGGATATGTCAAAGTCCATGATAGGGAGACAAATTTTTAAAAATGGAGCTTCTGTTGGTAATCTGGAAGGGATGATATGGAGAAGGAAGAAACAGTGGAAGGCAATAAGCTGCATTATGTGAAACCGGGATTCTTCAAAACATTAATATATTAAACATTTGACTACATTATTGTTCTTTGGGAAAAGAAAGAAGGTGCTGAGTTACATCAGATTTTCAACTGAGCATATGAAGATGTCAATACTTAACAGGGAAGCAGGATCAGAAAACCTTAAGCCTCCTCATAGTCAGCAGAATCAATGCAGAGGTTTGATGATTTTCTCAGGTTATAGATATTTACTCTAGAGTTTCAGAGGTCAGGGAGGTCCCTGGAATTTTAATGACATATAAAACCAGAAAATGTTGGGAAATTGAAGACTGGAAATAGTATTTGTCTAAGTGGTGACCTTGATACCTAGGCATAAAGGATATGCCACTTGATACGAGTTTCTGGAATGTAAGGTACATCAGAGTAGCTTTTGTTTCTTTAACCCCTAAAACTGCTCAACATATATTTGGAAGTTGTACAAGAACAAATAAATGACCATAAAAATAGGACATGATGAGATCAATAATTATATACAGTCAGACTTCTATGTCCACGGGTTCTGCAATTGGATTCAAACAATGGACGCAAGACCTGCAGATGTGCGACCTGAAGTCATTGCCAGAGAGAGAGAGAGATGGGAGGAGAAGGGGTAGGAGGGGGAAAGAGAGGAAGCAGGCGAGAGAGGGAGAGGGAGATTTATTATAAAGAGTTGGCTCACACAATTATGGAAGCTGGCAAGTCAGAATCTGCAGTCTGCAGTTTTGACCAACAGGCTCAAGACCAGGAGAGCCTATGGTGCAGGTGAAATCTGAAGGCAGTCTGAAGAATTTCCTCTTTCTCTGGAAGGCTAGATTTCTGTTCCATTTCGGCCTTCAACTGATTGGATAAAGCTCACCCCATTGTGGAGGGCAATATTCTGACTTAAAATTCACCAATTTAAATATTAATATATTCTAAAAACACCCTCCAAGTTGACATAAACATGTACTATTACAGTGAACAAGATGGTGAGAGGTATGAACAGAATGTTTTCGAAGAAAAGACTGAAAAATCTAAAATTTTCAATGAAATGCACACAAACACTAAAAAAAGAACAGAAAGCTGTGCTCAAATACTTGCAGGTCTATTGAAGATACATTTATTCATTCATAAATATTTATTTAGGACCTACTAGATGGTAAAGACTGTCTAGGTATTTGGAATATGTCAGCGAGCAACAATGAAGGAAAATTCTGTAATTTGGAGCTTATCTTTTAAAACTGAAAAGGCTCAATGTAGGAAAGAAATGTCTAACTATAATTTTCTGAATTATTAAAAGTACTTCCAAAATAGTAAAAATTCTTTTTAGCAGGAATGTTTAAAACAGTTGCTGAATGACTATTAAATATATCTTAGAAGGTAATAGACTAAATTATCACTGTAGTCTCTGTACATTTTATTCCAAGCTGTTTCCAGATGTTTTTTTCTTTGCTACATATTTAAGAAATATGTATAGAAATGAATTTAGTCAATCACCCATCTACCCATCCATTCATCCATCCATCTAAAGAATATATGGAAGATTTGAGTTTCACATTTTGCTGAAGAAAACCTCAGATGCTTCATAAACCCTAAAAAAAAATGCGATAGGTAGTCCCAAATAAATCAATATCCAATTTTTGAAGTTCAGTTGACATCATTAACAAGACTGAACTTGGAAAAGGAGGGTTAATGCTTCCTTCTTTCTCTCTCCTTCTGGCATAAATCAGAAGAAAATAATTAGAACGTATTATTTCTAAGTACAAACATTGAGATAATAGAACTTGTATAACACATGAAAGAAGCTCTTTCAGAAGCATGTTTCATTATTTTTCCCAAGCCACAGATGTTAGCTGTTTCACATCAAAATAATGATGGTAGTCATGAATTTCTTGGAAAAGCATTTTTAAAAAGCTTTTGAGCAGATGAGATGAGAGATGTGTTCTTCAAAGCAAATGAAAAGAGTCATGTTTTCAGGGGAATATCATGAGCAGAAATTCTCTGGCAGTAGCCATCGAACAGATAATTTAAGTGCCTGCTGGAAAGTTGGCAGAAAAAGACTCCAAACTATAAACTAAACTATGAGAAGTGGGATATCAAAAGGTCAAAAGAAGCTGAAAATGACAAACGTTTTAGGAAGCAAGAATCCAGGGAACATTCACGAGAGCAACATGCACTTACATTCACATTTTTACAGTTTTTTTTTTTTTATTGAACTGTATCCTACATATAATAAAATGAATACTATAAAATGCAAAATGTTTTAAGTGTACCAGACATGAACACAACCATGCAACCACTACCCATGCCAAAAATTAGAACAGTGCCAAAAAAAAAAAAACTTAGAAGCCCCCTGATATTTCACTCTAAAGGTAATTATGATCCTGAATCCTGTTCAGGAATTGTCCCTGTTTTAGAACTTAAACACACACACACACACACACACACACACACACACACACCACTCAAAAGAAAAACAATAGAATGATTCTATTTGCATTTCTTCATGTGTCTGTTGATCTTCTGTTTTTCACCATTATGTCTGTGATTCAAACATGTTTTTGCAGTTGCAAGAGATTAGTCTTTTCTTGTGTATAATTCTATTTTATGAAATATATTAAATATATTAAAATCAATCCACTCTGCTGTTGTTGGACATTTTAGACATTCTCAGTTTCTACCTTATAGGAATAACACTGCTATAAATCCTACTGTACGTGTCCCATGATGCAAATATGAGAATTTCTGATTCACAAAAAATTCTTGTATTTCCTTTCAGTAAATGCTGCCATTTTTTTCTTTTTTTTCAAAATGGTTAAGCCAATTGGTACTTCCTGTAGAAGTGTATGGGATGTGTTGCTTACATTCTCACTGTGTCTAGGTGATGTCAGATGTTTTATGTTAACCATTTTGTTGATGCTGATGTGTATTTGTATCACATTGGTTTTAATTTCCATTTCACTTATCACTAATAAGGTTGCATACCATCTAACATGCTTGTTGGCTATTTGAACATCCTCTTTTACCTGTTGAAAGTATTTCTCCACTTTTTTTTTTTTAACTGAGTTGTTGTTTATTTTTGCAATTAAGTTGTCTACAAATCTTGTCTAAGATACGTTGAATTCTTTTTATGTTCTGGTTATGGTTCTGTCATTGGCAACTGGTCAATGTTTTTCATTGATGTATGGACTGCTTTTTACTCTATTTGTGTATCCTTTAACACACAGAAGTCTTGGTTAAGAACTCAAATAATTCCAAAGTTAGGAAGATATTCTGCTGTTTCATTATTTTATCAATGAATATGAAATTAGTATTTTATGCATGTCATGTGGATGCTTCAAATATTATTTTTCCCCATATATATGTGCCTTAGATTTTTTTCTTGTAGTTTTCATTGCCAGATTTTTAAACTAAATTTCTTCTGGTCTCATAAAATGAGTTTTGACTTTCCCAATTTTTCCTAATAACTGGAAATATTTAAAATTACTGATTTTTTTCTGCAATGGTTGAAGTAATTCACAGGGGAAATTATTTGGACCAGCAAATTTCTTTCTGGCTGGATTTTTAGTTACAAATTTAATTTTTTAAATACATATAGGAAAATTCAGATTTTTAAATTTATTCTTGTATTTGTTTTATGAAGTTGTTCTTTTCAAAATCTTTGTCCATTTCATCTAAGATTTCAAATCAGTTTTTAAAGTTGTTAGTAATTTTTCTTTGATATCTTCATGCTAGCTATAGGCCCTGAAGTGCTGCTTGTTTTAAATTCATGTTTGTAGTTTGTAATTTTTTTATTCAGTTATGACAGGCATTTTTTTCTAATATTTTCAAACAAACAACTTCTGGCTCTATTGATTTTCTGTTATTTTTTCTCTATTTCATTGATTTTCATTCTTATTAATTCCTTTATTATTCTAGTTAATTAAGATGTATACTTAGATCCTTGGATTTCCACTCTTCTAATATAGGTTTTTATGGATATAATATCCTTCAAAGCACAGCTTTCCCTTTGTAGAATATGTCTTGATATCATTCATTTTCATTATCATTTAGTACAAAAAATTGTCTTCATTATTTTGACCTTGATTATGGACCATTGAGAAATACAATGCTTTATTTTCAAGCATTTTGAGATTTTTCTACCTATCTACTTATTACTGGTTTCTAGCTGAGTTCTTTTTTTTTTTTTTTTATTATACTTTAAGTTCTAGGGTACATGTGCATAACGTGCAGGTTTGTTACATATGTATACTTATGCCATGTTGGTGTGCTGCACCCATCAACTCGTCAGCACCCATCAATTCATCATTTATATCTTGTATAACTCCCCAATGCAAGCCCTCCCTCCTCCCCCCTCCCCCCTCCCCATGATAGGCCCCTGTGCGTGATGTTCCCTTTCCCGAGTCCAAGTGATCTCATTGTTCAGTTCCCACCTATGAGTGAGAACATGCGGTGTGGTGTTTGGTTTTCTGTTCTTGTGATAGTTTGCTAAGAATGATGGTTTCCAGCTGCATCCATGTCCCTACAAAGGACGCAAACTCATCCTTTTTTATGGCTGCATAGTATTCCATGGTGTATATGTGCCACATTTTCTCAATCCAGTCTGTCACAGATGGACATTTGGGTTGATTCCAAGTCTTTGCTATTGTGAATAGTGCCGCAATAAACATACGTGTACATGTGTCTTTGTAGTAGAATAATTTATAATCCTAGCTGAGTTCTTCTGTAGGCAGATAACAAACTCTTAATACTTTTAGTCACTTAACAGTTCGTTGGGACTTACTTAGCATCTCAATATATGTTTAATTTGAAAAATGTTTTGTGTCTGCTTATAAAGAATATGGGTGAAATATGTATTTGATGACTCAATTCAACTAAATTGGGTAATCATTCTGTTCAAAATTTTCTATGTCTCTACTGATAGCTTTGCTTGTTTTGTCATTACTGAGAAAATTTTGTTAAAATTTTGGTTTGCACTATAGTTTTGTCTACCTCTTCTTTACATGTCAGTGTTGAAATATTTTGAAGCTATCCTTTTATGTGTATAGAAATTTAGGTTATATGCAACTTCTAGTGAATAAATCAGTTTGTATTATTACAAAATATTCATCTGCAATGAGAGTAATAAATCTTGCCTTTAAATCTAGTTTTCTGACATAAATGTTATTATTATAACTTTGTCTTGATTGCCTTTTGCAAGTTACACATTTTTGCTGTTTTTGTAATTTTGCTAAATTTGTAAAGTTACACATTACAAATTTTCTGTGTCCTCATACTTAAGTTTTGCCTATTGTAGAGTGTATCCCTGACTTTTGCTTAATGTATGCAGTTTGCTAAATTTTGCTTTTTACATGAACTATTTAGTTTATTTATATTTGATGTTCAATTATTGCTCTAGGTGATTGTAAATCTTTTATCTAACTAATTGCTTTCTGTCTTCTCGCTTTTTATTTCTTTTATTCTCTTTACCTTCTCATTAAATTTCTAGGCATGCATACTTTTACTATTAATTGTGTGGATATTACAAGATACTTTTTTGAATAATTACTTCTTTTCTGACATAGTCTATAAAACATTAATAATCTTATTTATTTTTCTTCACTTATATTTAATATTGTAATGCATTTCGATTTACGATATATTTTAAATCACAAAATTATTATTATAAATTTAAAAGGTAAATAGTAATTGACACTAAGCAAAATAATTGAGTATTCTGTTATACTTTATTGCTTACATTTCATCCTTCTGGGATTATTTTCCCTCTGCCTGAAAAGCCCTCATCAACCCTATTACTCACCCCTGCCTGCCATTTGTTTGTTTCCCAATGTTTACCGTATTTGTTTTTGCTTTTTTTGCAAATGAAAACCCTTAATTTTATTTTGAAGAATATTTTTATTGGATGTAGAATTCCAATAACTAGCCATTCTTTTAGTATTTCAAAATGTCATCTGTGCCATCTAGCTTCTATGATGTCTCTTGAGAAATCAGTTGCTAGTCTTCCTGTTGTCACCCATTTGAAGGCAAAGTATTCAACGAAAGTATTTTTTGTTCATGGTTTTTAGTGACTTTGCTGTGAATTGCCCAGTTGTGGTTTATTTTGTAGTTATTCAGTGAGGAGAATCTCTGGAAAGTAAAAAAAAAAATGTTATTTACCCTCCTGTGTATGCTTCTCCTTCACAATTCATAATTATAGCCAGTGATGGTAAAACCTGTGCCATGCTGCAGGTTCTGAATTGAACAAGTTACTTTAATTTTCTCATGTGATACTCAAGACAACCCCAGGAAGTTGCTACTATTAATAATCTCATTTTACAGAAAACAGAAATGAAAGCTTAAATAATTAGTCCAAGGTCAAACATCTGGTTATAGAGCAAAAAGTAAAATCAGCTTGTTTTACACAAAACCCATATACATTAATAATAAGAATATCCTAAATATATTGGGAAAATTTAACGTGGTACTTCTAATTCAGTTAAATGATACTAGCAACAGACACTAGAAGTGTGTGGCAAACTGGAAAAAAGGCTTTTATTGTCAAAAACATGTGTTCTATTATTGGCTCTGACACTAACAGACTCCAGGGACTAGTTTAGGATGACAACTTCAGACCTGAAACCTCATTTATAAATGAGGGTGTTGAAAAAGGTGATTCTTATTATTTCCTTCTTGTTAGAAAATTCTATGAAAACCATTTTATTTTAAGCAAACTTCCTTTTTTAAAAAACAAATAAAAACGCTGTATGCTTATACAGAATCTATGATAAGTATACATCTAATAATGTTCTGGAGATGTGAGAAAGAGACTGCTGTGGACATTATCTTATTAAATATACCCTCTCCAGATCCCTGAACATAATTGTTGGCCTTCTCAGAAATCTGTCTGCCTTTTTATATTTTGTTAGAAATGAGGTGCCTAAAATTGAATGCTTTTTTTTTTTTTTTTTTTTTTTTTTTTTGCAGTTCAATATAACTAAATTGGATGCAAGGATCTACTATCTTGCGGCTTCATGATATGATGCCTCTGGATCTGTAAATCAAAACCACAAAAGTTTCTCATAGTATCTTAGAAAATTTGTATATAATTCCATGCACCTTGGTATTAAACATTCTTTAGATTTTGTTTCACACAAAATAATTTTTCTATCTGTTTATCATCCAATAAACCATTTAGAGTGTGTTTAAATACATTTTTTTCTTCCTTGGTGGTATTTGTCTTGCCATTCAAGATTCTTATAAAAATGTCTGCAATACTTTCCTTCTCCAATCCTGACAGCAATTGTATTAGTACTAATTGGATTTTTATAATTCTGCATTTTTACTTTTTTAAATAAATGCAAATCAAGTGTCTCAACATGCTGCTTATTTCAGCTAAATGTTGCTTTGAGACTAGGAATACAGTATTGTTTTTTATATTCTAAAATGCAAAAGTAGTAAAAATCAACTTAGCATAGCAGTGTAGTCCTAAGAGCAAATGGATGGTTGTGCTGACATGCTTCTTAGAGCTCAGCAATGTCTTTACTTTTCTTGTGCAAAGTGCTAAATAAAAACAATAAGCAGATTGAAATTATGTATGCATGATTGTAAGTGAAAGCCAAATAATTCATTTTTTTACTGAGAAAATATGCAGAAATAGTATGTTTTGATTTTATATTGTAGTTGAAGTTTAAAAGCTCAAAGACTCCTTTGATTAATTTCTAGCTTTCTCTGACAACCTCCCATATTTTGGAAATGAATATATTAAAGTTGTACTTGAATTTCATATCATTAGAGTGCTTTGCATCTTTTAGTTTATCTCATAATGAATACTTTTAATAATTAATATTTTAATACATAGAGCTTTTAAAACATTGTTTCAAAGAATAAGTGAGATATGACTAATTTATAATTAATTCATTAGTTTTTGCAATGGGAATAATAAATAAGTTATATATCTACTATTAAATGTTACATGCATAGAAAATTATTCTTTGGTAATATTAAACTTGTTCTCCAACTTGATGAAGCAATAAGTAAGCTTCCAAAGAAATACAACCACAGGGCTTTTGAGAGCCCTGTTTATTGTTAGAGCAAATGGACATCTATTCTATTATTGTTATTCCACAAATGATAGGTGCTGCTTAGAGTCTCATTTGGCCATAAATCTTAAGCACTGTGTGTCTCAGAACCTATTTACATAATCACACATGGGGATCTAACTAACAAAATCCAATGAAAAGGGTAATAGTAAGAATAGTTTTAAAAACTGGTGACAGGAATGTTATATGATTCTGGAATGTTATAGTTCCTAAACTAGGATTCTGAAGAAAATAATCTTTTTCTTTAAAAAGTTAATTAAACAAGTTTGTAAAACAAACTCTAAAGTAATAGAGTTGTAATTATTAAATTACTTACTAAGCAGTTTTTTTTTTTTTTTTTTTCAGTAGATTCATTGTGATAGTAAATTTTAGCTGTGGTCGATTTTGACCTATGCGAAAAGAATTTTGAATAAATTTCCATTACTTGACGACACTGGCCATTAACATAACCTGCATTTTCTAAGTAATAAGATTGCATGAGACAAGAAAATAATTTTATTTTTAAATTTATTTATATTAAATTTATTTATTTATGTATTTATTTTGCGACTGAGTCTCACTCTGTCATGCAGGCTGCAGTGCAATGACATGCTCACAGCTCACCGCAACCTCCACCTCCCAGTCTTAAGCGATTCTCCCACTTCACCCTCCAAAGTAGCTGGGACCACAGGCTTGCACCACCGAGCCTGGCTAATTTTTAGTATTTTTGGTAGAGATGGGGTTTCACCATGTTGGCCAGACTGGTCCCGAACTCCTGGTATCTAGTGATCTGCCTGCCTCCGCCTCCCAAAGTGCTGGGATTATAGGTGTGAGCCATCACACCTCGCCAACAAAACAATTTTAGAAATAGAAGCAACAGTTTTTTGTGTGTGTTTAGTTGAAATATGATGAGGAGTATTTTAAAGACATGATTGTAATAGCATGTTTGCTCAAGATTAATACTAATATAACAAATTTATGATACAACGTATTAAAAAAAGTTTAAATGTTATTTTAGTCCTCTCAATGATGGTATAAGGTAGCTCTTATCCAGATTAGAGAGCTAAAATATTTTTTGGTAGGATATATCTGAAAATAATCCTCATCTTTTTAATTTAAAAGTCAACCTGAACAATAGGGAAAATTGAACTAATTAAAATAAATGCATAAAACATTAAAAATAATTTGTTGCCCTGTTTTTAATATAAGCACACAGAGTAAAATATTATTTTAACTTCCAGAAGTCAAAAACCATTTTCTTAAGTCAGGCATGGTAGAATGACTTCAATAAGATGACAGAATACAGACTTTCTATCATCTTCCTCCTGTAGAAGAACTGACTTTGACAACAATCCATGAACAAGAGTAGTTTTGTGAGAGCACAGAAGTCCAGGGAAGAAGTTCTAGCTCATCACTGGAGCAAAATTTTGAGAATACATTGCAGTGAAGAGGATGAGAAGAACAGTTTTACTTTACCTTATTACCCTTCCTCTCACAAGGTGGCACAGCTAAGTAACAAGAGAGGCCACCTTCAGTGACATCTTATCTGACATGTGAAAGTGGCATGGTAGTAAATGAATGCCTGGCTCCCCCATCATGTAGGATCCTGCCTAAGGGGCCCACTTGTCTTTTGCTCCACCCAGAATGCTAAGCTGATCACCATGATTGAGTTATTGGGAGAGCTGGGAACAGAGAAGAAAGGACAAACTCTACTAAATACTCTGCAGACTTCATCAGGAACACCCCATGCGCTGCATGGAATGTCTTGCCTTTGCATTCCCCACTAACTGATATAATGGTACTTCTAATGCTCCCCATGCTGACCCACTCCTTCCTCCATGCTAGCAACTTTGTGTCTTGTGCAAACAGGCACCTTGACTCTGCAGAATTGAATGAAGGCACACAAACTGTAGCATCTTAGGGCATCACCCTAGAGAAAACAAATAGGAGGCTTGTAGTGCCCAGTCTGACTTTGTAAGATCAAGGGAATACATACAATTTTAAAAGCTCTTCCTTCCCCTGAGGGAAGAAGAATTCATGGAAAAGAATTCAAAGAGAAGAATTCATAGAAAAGAATTCAGATTCCCTAACTGGGATGATTGGTGAAGGTATTTCTCTCTCAAAGCCAATCGGTAAAGACTGGAGGAGGTGACTGCTTCTTCAAATACAGATATAGCAATGCAAGAGAATAAGAAACATACGTGTACACACACCAAAAAAATCAAGGAAAAATGATACCACAGAAAGAACACAATCATATTCCAATAACCAACCCGAAAGAAATGGAGATCTATAAATTAAAAAGGCAATGCAGAAGGATGAGAAAAATTGTATCAAGAAGTTATGCAGATGTGAGAAACTGTGAGGAGGAAAACGACAATATGTACACAGCTTCTTTCCCTGTGATTAATGTAGAATTACCAAGCAGGGGTTGTTTTATTAATCAAAACAACACTTAATATTAGAAATTTTATCACTTTTTTTTCCTTCAAACATTTGAGGAGAAAAGAAGTAAAAAATTTTATTGGTAGATTCCAATAAAACATTTGGTAATATCAAAATTAATTCCCAGTGAAAAGCATGGATGTCAGAGAAATATAAAGAAAATGAATAAAACAATTTACCAAAACCTTGAATAAACATTATTCTCCAGAACAACATTCTAAAAACCATTTAAAATAAGGAAGTCAATGGAAGCTGAACTCTTACCATATAATGTAACATTTTCTTGGGTAGTTAGCAAATATAGAAACTCAAGAAATAAATAAATAATATAAATGTTGGAAAAAGAGATAAAATTATTTTTCTTGTTGATGGTATGATTTGTAACTGCAATCCCCACCTTCTCATCTAAACTACTGAAACAAATAAGATAACTTGATAAAGTGGCTGAAAATAAAAATAGCCATTAAAGAAATCAGAAATTGTCTTAAATTTAGTAACAAATGCCTAGAAACAGATATGAGAAACTTATTGTATTCAAAATAAAAATCAAGAACAAAATATAATTAGGAAACTTCATGAAATATGTATACATAAATTTAACAGGAAAGTAGAGACCACAAATTATGAAAATGAGAGCACATCAAAGACAAACCAGAATCTGAACTTAAGTCACCCTGTGTTCTTGTATGGGAAGGAAATAATACCATAAAATACCAATTATCTGCAAATTAACACATTTAGCACAATTAATATAATCTAAACAAAGTTAGTTTTGACCCCCAAATATCCTGAACTACTTAAATGACAAGGTAATTAACAAAGATATAGTATTAAATAATTTTACTTTTTTTACAATTAGAGTTGAAACTCCTTGAAGGCAGGCAGTTCACCTTGTATATTTTAGTATCTACTATATTTCTAATCAGAGTGCAGAATATTCCCAGAACATATTTTTTGATGAACATATCCCCCTACAACAATATACATACATCATAAAAATGCATTTATTGTTTTTCCCAACTTTAGCTTTTTATTTTTATTTGTATACATTTGTGGAGTACAAGTGCAATTGTGTTACATACATTGATTTCATAGTGATGAAGTCAGAGATTTTAAGGTATCTATTGTGTGAATAATGTACATTGTACCCAAAAAGTAATTTCTGGGCTTTATTCACCACTCCAACAGAAATGATCATTGCTATTATCTAAATAGCTATACCTCCTCCTGTACTTTCCCCCCTCTGCATTCAGGAGAGGCAATGCAGCTTCTTTTGGCCAATGAGCTGTAAGCTGAAAGAGCACAGTCATATTTGGACTGCATATCCAACAGTAGGTGTACTACGCCCTGTTTTCATTTGCTATAATGAAAGAGAAAGTCACAAGACCACAGGGTGTTATCAGATGTTAGATGCTTCATTAGTCTGATTCCATGAATGATTGTATGGTGAGAAACCCTACCTACCACCCTGACCAACATTAGTTATGTACTGTAAACAAGACACAAAACACTTTTTTGTGCATTAAATTACTAGAACTCTGGAATTCAGAACTGCAATTTAACAAAGGCTTCTTAACTTACTATGTTTAACCAAAATAGATCACATGATCTTGCCATAAGAATAGCATTTGTACAAACACATTTGCTCTCTTTCTTTCACCTACATTTTGTGGCATGTTCTTTTATCCTCATCATCAGATAACTACAGTTTGGCTTACAGTTTCCTCTTGTTAGGGATATATTATCCTCTTGAAAACAATTTCATTTATTCAGCAAGTTCAAGATTCCAAATATTTATTGAGTAATCATTTGGATGAAGATCCTACAGGGATGACATAAGCTGAAGTAAAAATGATCTTTGTCTCTAAGAGATTGACTGTATATTAGCAAGAAACAAAAGAAAACAAAACAGGAAAATAACTATGACACAAGTTGGAATTTGGTTAATATTATAACATGCACTAGGCAAATCATTCAATCATGGAGAATATTTTAAAGTGGAATGTTACTAGAAAGTTGCTAAGGATCCCCATCTTTAAAATATATTTCAAATAATTCTTTTCTACATGGACAAGAAAGTGAATACTAAGACAACATTTCTGAAATTTAAATATAGACATTTGTTTTCAGATATGAAGTCCTACCTCCTTGGGGGTGACAAATGCATACCAAGTAGACCCACAACTATGTAGAAATATATATACACACACACATATATACACACATATGCATACAAGGACATACCAGAATTTATGAAGAGGACTTCATAAACATTTTACAATTAAGAAATTATTATCCACAGTATAAAGAAATTTACATAGGGATCATATTTTCATTTCTGATGAAAAGCCTAGATTCATGTTTTTAAAGTTCAAGAAGTTATTATCTGTGTTTGTAGCTATACCTTGCCAAACTGTCAAGTAATTATGAAGATAAAGTCAGTCAATTGTGATCATAAATGTACTCAGGTTATAACCAGATATTCTATTTAAATGTGTTACTAAAGGATATGCTGATGGAAATTGAAAATTCCATTGGCATCTTCCCATATCTGTACCTTTCTTGTCATGTACTTTATTTTTGCTTATGTACTAAGCACATAACTCCACAAGATATTTTTTTCTTTGCTGTTTTAACAGTATTCTTTTACAATTACTTGTGCATTTATTCTTATCAGTGCTCCTGCCTAGTCACATTCTCTTATGTCTTCAAATAGCTTATATATTTTTAAATTGCATTTATATTATTATGCATAAGTCTACCATATAGATCCAGATAATGGTTTATTTCACCAGAAAGAATCCCCCTTCCCTGTGTGAGTCAGATTATGGATGACTGTTTAATATCATTGGTTCAAACAAAAGTTGTGCTCAGTTAAGCTGGGATGCAGCTTAGGGATAATCCACTGCTTGTTCTTCATCGTGCCAGATATGTGTGGCCTTCTCATGGATCCGATGGAAAATTTGGTGGTCCCCTACCATCTTAGCCCCAGAAAACTGTGAGAAATTTAGTGCTCCCGCCGGGATGTTTTCATCTTATCTCTTTATCTTTCTTGCATCCCGTCTTTTCAATATTGAGCAAATGATTTGAGGGGAAATTGGCCACATTTTTGAGACATGCCCGGTATTCCATCAAGACTTAGTTTCATAAGTCGTGGGATTGGTTCATTTTAATTCTCCACTTAGAAAATCTCCATCTCTATTGCAGCTCAGAAAGAAGCAAATACTCCATGTAGACAGCTCTTTGTTTTGGGATTGTCTAATTTCAACCTATCATTCGAGAATTCACCTCTACTCCACCACCAATCTTCTGCTGATTTCTATTTCTGCCTTAGAGACAGTTTTCCTGGGTCAGATCTGGTACCCAGTCTCCATGCAGAATCAGCATCTGAATCCAGGAAAGAAATACCTGACCATCTTTTACGCAAAATAGGAGGATTTTCTTCTTTTCAGAATATTACTTTATTCTTATTCCTTCCATAGCTATTTCATTCCTTTCAAAACATTTTTCTAGCTATTGCAGAGAAAACGCTGGTCTACTGTGATCTATTGCATCTTGTCCAAAAGCAAAGTTCTCTTTTTACTCTGTGCTCATAAAAATGCTGACAAAATAGTTCAATTGATTATAATAAAATGTTACTTTTGCTTTTATTTATTTATGAGGTCTATTTCACAATTCTGTCTTGTTTTGTGTTGTTATGCTCAAAATAATTCTATAAGTGAGGTGATGATTCTTTATAATTTTGTAGTGATGAGTAGAATTCACTTCTTGTATTAAACACAGTTTATCACTTTAAATGATAAAGTGGTAAACACTTCAACAGATACAGTTTCTTTCAAAAACACTTAAATCCAAATACTTTTATTCTCAAGGTTGAAAGTCAATGGTACCTGTAACTGTCGTAACAATTCTTTCAAAATCATAGGAAACCTTTTTATCCTTTGTATAAGCACTATAAATGCAAACTAATTCTATGATACTTTGATATAGAAGACACATAAAATTAAAGTCCAACAGTTCCTGGAATATAAATATTTGTTAAACTTTATGTGTCTAATGACATAAAATGGATAATTGAGCTCTTTCTTAAAATGTGTCAACAAGTTCCCATTCTTTCATTATTCTTAATTAAGTTGCTGATTGAGGCATTTGCAATTCTAACTAATTCACAACTAAGATTAGACAAAAGAACATAAAGCTTAACATATACTGTTTCCCACAGTATGGACAGGATAATAAAATACCCTGATTTTCTCAGGCCTGAGAGCCTCCTAAAACATGGGACTTTCAGTTTTAAAAGTAAGAAAGTCATATGCAAACTAAAACAATTTAGTTATCCAGCTGAGGAATAAGCAATTTTGACCTCTAATAATGAGTAGTACATAGTAAACAAATTATGTTAATGATATTTAGGATTTACATGTCATTTAAGAGTAATTGTAACTCATAAACACTATTTCTTAGTAAACAAAAGGAACCAAAACACTCAGGAGAAAAAAATTGTACAGAAAAACTGAAACAATCATAACCAAAGTGAGAACTATTTAGCAAACTGAACATTGCATTCAAAATCAAATGATCTATACTTAATTTACCACTCACTAATTGTTTGGCCCTTGCCACATACATGATCTTCTCTGAACTACACACATTTCTAATCTGTAAAAGAGGGATAATGATGTTTATCATATCTACCATAATTAATTCTTCTGAAGATTGAGTAAGATAGTGCATAACAGAAAATTGGAAACACTGAAGTGTTACACTAATGTTACTTATAGACTCATATTAATATATTCAAAATTATAGAAAATTATCCAGAATCACTTGGTAACTTCATATCATCATTGAAACCATGTGATATTTAAAAGACTACATACTCAAATTTTCACTATTACCTTTTCTATGGTGACTGAAGTGCTAATAATTTAAACAAGCCAAAGATTTTATTTTCATTAAGATTTAACCTCTAACACCACATTATACATCATTATATAGTTTTTTGGTCACATATTACTTAAACATTGAAGGCAACTTTTATCAACCCTTTCCTTGTGGCCACAAATTGTATATATTTTAAATTTCCAGTTATAGTAATCACTCACTCTCCATAATATAAGGATATATGAATGTTGACAATATAATGTGACACAGAGGAATATTTGATAGAGGAGAAAATGTTTGAAAAGGGGAAACTAGGCAAGCATATCAAGAAGACAGGGCATTGCAAGTAAAAGTTACAACTGTGAAGGCAAAACAATAGAGAAAGTACACAAAATTTTCAGGGAATTAGTTGTTCAGTTATACTGAAGTACAGAGTAAATATAGTGGCATGTCAGCACAAGAGATAGGATAGTTGATATAGTCTAGATTGCATAAAGTACTTTAGGCAACGGCAATTGTTATCATTTGTAACCCCAATGACCAACAGATTTTTTTGCTATTAGGTAGCAAATGCTAGATGCTAAGCGAATATCTGTTTTCCTAATCTTCCTTAAAGGTAGAACTTTGGTTATTTTTTGGTTCCTAGGGTGCCTAGCTAAACATCTATTTCCAGACACCTTAACACTAGAGATGACTAATGAAATAATCTTGATTCTTAAATATAGTCTGCTATATTGTTTCCCTAGTCAACTTTTTTCTTCTTTTCCTTTTTCTTCTTTATGACTGTTACAAAGACATGAGCCAGGAGAAGTACAGTTATCTTGTCACCATGAGGTGATCAACTTGGGGACGAAGGACTGCACATTGTGAAAAACAGGGCTGAAAGATGAAAAGCACCTGGACTTGTGTCTCGTGATGTCATCAAACCATTGCAGTAGCCTCTTAACAGTGTAGTTCTGGACTTACATGAAATCAATACATATTTCCTCCTTAAACTACCACAGTTGACACCATAGGTATCGATAAATAATTGTTGAACAAATCCAAAGGCCACATTTTCATTGCTAACAGTATTCAATTATATTTTCCAACTGATAGGAAGACATTTAAGTATTTCAACCAGAGGTTTAATACAATCACTTCTATATTTTAGAAAGGTCACTCCTGCTGCACCAAATGTCTATAGTACCTAGTTATATTTATATGAATCATACAAATAGTATATCATCGTATGTTTAAGAAAACAGTTTTCAAAGTAAATGCAAGCCAGAGTAGAATATTGCCATATATCCCAGTTATTGACCAAACTCTAAGAATTTCCACAGATTCAGGCTCCAGTAAACATGTATTTAAGATTGATGTCACTCCTGAGTAGCTTATGCTTGACTGGAATAATTCTGTCTGCCATTCCAGACCCATGACGTTTGCTCATGTCCCCATCTTCACTCATAAGTGAGCATGAGGGGAATGAATTCAACATCAATATGGACTTATGCAATATCTTTTGATTAGTACCTTTCTTGAGAGGCTAAAATGAAATAATACAGCATGTTTACAAATGTCATCTCACTGAGGTAATTGGAAAAAATACTTTAAAATGTTAGTCCTTAATTGCTAGAGATGCAGCATTACTTCTGCAGCATTATACACAGAGGAACAAACAATAATAGCAAAAGTCACCCAAAGGCTGTCAAAAACCCTGGATTTCAACATCACTTATTTTTGTAAGGTCACTGAATGTATGAACTCTGGACTCAGAGAACCTCATGTATGAGTACTACATGTACCATATGCTAAATGTACTATATATGAAAACCATATCAGAATATTCCTAAGAATGATTTTTTCTAATCTTGAACAGGGATTATAATACATCCATGCAGGATTATGAGAATTAAGGGATAATATTTGTAAAATAGGATGCTTAACACCTGGCACATAGTAATCACTCAATTTAGTAGTAGTTGTCATTAATAGAATAATTACTACTGTTAGCGTTACTGTCATTGTCATTATTGCCTTTGATTAGGAGAGAAAACACCAACTCATTCAAATGTCAATAGTTTCTTATGTAGATTTTCTTTATTGTGTGCTTACATCCTGTCCATTCTTAATTGACCATGAGAGGATTTGGCTGCAATGATTTATTTTAAACTGGTTTTCATTCTGGGAAAGTTTCTTCCATGAATTTCTGGTCTCTCTGTCTGCCTGTACTATTTAATGTATGTTTAGGATACGTAAAAGCGATTGTAATAGTAAATCGAAAAGTATGGAAGTAACTACAATGCAAAAGTTTACCTGATGTATTTTAAAGCCATCATCACTCACAGTTAGAGTGATTCACAATTTTTTAAAAATGTGGGTGTAATAAACATCATGCTACATTGAGGATTATATGTATTTGCATGATGCTTAGAATACTAGTGAATTAGAAATGACCTGAAGTTTTACTCTACATTTAATTGACCAGACCCACTGCTTCCTAGAATGTGGTTCAGACTTCCATTTCTACACATTATCAAAAATCATGAACAAGCATTGGTATCTTAAGGATGTATATTCACATTTTAGCATATAATATAAAATAACTTTGAGGGTACAACATTCTGTCAAAAACACACACAAGGTCTGCTGATTTGTTTAAATCTTTGTTGAAAATTCTTGCAGCACTTAACTCGAAATGTCTTTTTTAAATGAAAACTATTCTCATGTAGATTTTTACCTAAAACTAAAAACTTAGTAACAAAATTCATGTTTATACAAGTTAGAGAAGGTGTATTTTAGACATGGGTTTGTGCAAATGAGAGTTTTCTCTGCAGTGGAGACCAGATGCTAATCACTTTCAAGAAAAGGCTCATTATATTTACATCTGGACACTACTAAACCTGGACCACTAATTTTTTGTTATTGTTGTTGCTTTATGTTGTTGTGATAAAGAATATGTATCTTTATCTAAGTGAGATCAATAATTTTCTCTCTTCTAAATAGGATAGTATTGTTAGATGTTTTATATGTGACAAAATAAGTTTGTTCTTTCCTCTTTAGTTGTATCAAATGGAGCATCAACCACATGGAAAAATTACGAGTTCATACTGTGAAGATGAGGAGAGACAGGGTAATAATCTTCAGGATGACTGGTAGAAAGCAACCAGATAAATAATTTCTGGAAGACGAATATTGCAGTTATTTGAGATGATGACGTTGAGGCACGGTGTGCTCCTGGATGGCATACACTTTTACCTTGTCTACCAACTCAGATTGACAGGGTGCTTCATGGAGAAGGATGGAAAAGTTACATTCAGCCTTCACAAGAAAGGGTGCCAGAATCACTTGGAGAGGGGAATAATGACTTTTTATGGTTCCTAAGTTAGTAACCCTCCCTTGCAGCCAAGTTTGCGCTAGAAGATTTAGGATGCCAAATTTAATGATATGACTGAGCTACAAAGTCAAATCAGTATTTGTAAATATGGTGGTGATGGCTGTTTATTGATAATCATCATGAATTGTGCCCATATTTTAATATTTAGATGAATTCTGTAAAATAAATATGTGACCTGGAATGTTGGAGCATTTTGCCATGCCCACCTGTATTTTTGCTTTTATCAATTATCCTGAACTAAAAATCAAAATGCTTACTGAATATGTCTGTCATTCACTCCTCTCTGGTAGATCACAATGAAAATATTCATAATTCTATTAATCCTTTACCTATATGTTTCACATGTTTGAAGCTCTACAATGAGAAAATGTTGAGTCTCAGGAACTTTAGGTTTCTGTTTCATTAAAAAATAATAAAAACAGACAAATAAATAAATGATCTTGACTAAACAATAAAAAGAAAAAGAAATAAAAACCAAAACAGAAAATAGATACCACAAAGACATGTTTGGTTAGTATTCATGTTACTTGGGGTAAAGAGAGCTTTCATAATTTGAAAAAAAAACTTTTTAAATCATTTTGTTAGTCATATCTTTACTATCTATGCAATGGCTTAGCTTCTGAATCATTTTCAAGAAAACCTCAGTGTATTAATGGGAAAGTAATCCAAGCATACACTAATGACCACTTCGTAAAGAGAGGAGATTACTGCTTTCTTTGACTAAGTGTCTCCCCAAAATGATCAAATTTATATACAGTGGTCATCTTATATCCTGATTTTTTGCAATGTAAGATACATGCTTCCTCCCTTTTGATCTTTTTTGAAATAAAAACAGAATTGGTTTTATATTATTGCCTTCATTTTATACACAAGTTGTTTTGAGTCTATTTTTCAGGATTTTACCAAATACTTTATATGTCAAAGGGATGAGTTAGCAGATGGAACTTTATTTTCCATTTCATTTCTTTTAAAAGCTTCATGCAAAAGGAACTTTTGGTGCACAAAGTCGAAATCGCAGTGTGTTTTGTTTTCTTAAGCACTAAAATGGTCAAAGAACCTGCTTTATTTTTTAAGAACATACTTTTTTTATTCTTCTAAAGCACCTTGAACTCAGGCTGGTATTTAGAAAATATGTGGACTTAAAAGCCTACTTAACTTAAACAACTACTCTTACATAAATGACTCAATTTACTGTGCCAGGGATCAATTTTATGAGTAAAGGTCAATTATCATGGCTAGAAAGCACTTTGTAATCAAAATAAAAGAGGACAGTATTCAAATTTCTATGATTTTTCTCAAGAGATTTTTCTAAACTTTTGTGTGTTTGTCTGTACACAACTACAGTTAAATTAGAAACAAAAGTGGAAGGATAATTTTAAATACAGATAGAGATATTTAAGATAATCTTTATATAATTCAATTTGACTTTAAGCAATGTACAGAATAGTAAAAATAATTCCTCAAAATATTATCATTATACATGTATTTTTTATGATGTGAAAATGATGTAGGTTCAAACAATATAAATGTAATCTTTAGAAAATAGAGCATTTTTAAGATAAATAATAATATTGATTTGACATTTAGTATTTTCTACATTATTAAAATTGCAACTGATGAGTCTTTCCTTCTAAGTACTTTGGTATCATTATTATACTACCCATGCAATCAAATGCTTTGAAAATTCCTAGAAAACTGTTTTCCTAGAAAGACAGAATTAATTAGTTTTAATTTAGATGTTTAAAAGTAGGGAAAAATTTTAGAAGTTTTAAAAATCATCACTTTATTTTTCTTGTGTTTCCCACACAAGATCCTTAATAAGATCCCCTAATTGTGAAGCTGAAATCCATGTGAAGTATTGTTTACATTCCCCAACTCAAAATGGCATACAGTACTTTCAGTTACTTAAGCCAAAACCAAGGGTTATCGCTGATTTGTCTCTTTCCCCCAAAACCCATATGCAGGATGTCAGAAAATCTTTAACTTCCAAAACATTTTTGGAATTCCATTCTCTCTATCTCTACTGATAAAACTCTTTCATGCTCAAACATCTGTTCTTATCTTCCCCAACATTTTCCCATTTCCCCATTCTTGGCTCACTGACCATTTATTTCCTACATTGCAGAAAAAGCAATGTTATATTAAATCAGTAAAATAAGCTGTGGCAGAGAAATGGGAAAAGTTTTTCAATAAGTTAAATTGGATAAATTGTGGGCTAGTTGGACATACCTATGGGAGGAGGAGTGAATTTGATTCTTACCTCAAAGCATTCCCAAAAATCAATTGCAGGTGGATTATTTATCTAAATATAAAATGATGAAACTTCTAAGAAATTGTAATTGTTTTATGTACAGTACTAATATCCAGAATATACAAAATGAACTCACTCAAATTAATAATGGAAAGACACTCAACCCCCACTTTCACACTCTAAAAATGGGCAATATAATTTGAACAGGCATTTCACAAGAAAGAATAGCTAGAGTGACCAAATAATTTTTTTTTTCTGGGCTGTACAAATGAAACTATGCTGTTTCACATCCAGCATGGTTAAACTTTAAAAGATGAACAATTTTAAGTGTTGGAAACATATGAAGAATGAAAATTTTCATATGCTACTTTTGGGTAGGTAAAATGATACAACTATTTGGATAGTCATTTTTCCATATCTGCTTTGTTGTACATCTGCATTCTCTATGACACAGCAGTGTCACCTCAAGGTATACATACAACATAAATCTATACATATAAAGACCGACAGGTACATAGATGTTCATACTAGCATTATAATTATCAGCCAGAAACTTAAAACAATCCAAATATCCCTCAACAACGTTAGAATGCATAGATACTTTGTGATGTATATATTCAGTGGCATACCATACAGATGCTACTCAACTTATGATGAAGTTATCTGCTGATAAACCCATTGTTAAGTAGGAGATATCATGAGTGAAATGACTTCAGTATACTTAACCTACTGAATATCACAACTTAGGCTGGCCTACTTTAACCATGTTTAAAACACTTACACTAACCTACAGTTGGGCAAATAATTTCCAAAAATTTATATTTCTATGCTTAGATCCCTCCAAAGGTTTTGGGTCCTATGTTTATTTTGTTTATAAGTCCCTATCTCTTTCAGTTCCACTGAAATCCAAGCTGTAAATATTTACGTTTTGTGACCCTCCAAAAACATAGATCATTTCTACATCAGGATATTTTCCAGGAATTTTCTTCCCCATATCTTTATAAGTGGTGCAATCTTATCTTTCTGGCCTCAACTAAAACTTGACTCTCGTGGATAGACCATCCCTGAAATCTAAAGGTTTTACACGACTTCCAGGAAACAGTCATACAAATAAACAAACATATTAAAAAACCTTGTTTGTTTTCCTGTGACCCACAGATTTCTAGACAACATGTCTCTCCTTACTTCTTTTACCTTCGATTAAACAGGCTCTCCTTACATTCCATGCATCTGCTTCCTGAATTGGCTTACTTCCTGAGGCTTTAATGCACCATGCTTGTTTTGGCCTGAAATCCTTTTCATTAAGAGGTCTATCTGCCTGGAATATTGTTGACTATATATTTGTTCATATCCCAGGGATAGCTACTCTTGTCCAAGTATTCTTTCCTGATCATTTGTTTTCTTCACAATTATCACTATATAAATACACACACACATATATAAAATGTTATATATACATATAAGATGTAAATATATGTGTACATAGTAATTATTTAAAAAGTGTGTACATAAATCTTCTTCTGGCCTGTCTTCAATTCCTAGAACATAAGCTCAAGGATGGTTGAGGTTTTCATTTGGCTTTTCACATATAAATGAACATGCAGTTAGACTGTGCTTCCAACAGAATGAATACTGAATAAATACTTATGGAAAGGAAAAATAAACATAACAATGGCTATATGGTTTCCTGAACATGTTCTAAACTCAGAGCAGTGTCATAACAAAAAAAACACTGTGCATAATAAAATTTAAAGATACTCCCAAATTTATTGTGTGCATTTCTTAAACACTGTGAAGTGTACATATTGCTCTGCCATTTCTCTCAGCTGCTTTCAGATATTTTCTCCTTAACTCCAGACCCATCCAGTTCCTTCCTCTCTTCATTTCTGTTTTATCCAAGTTTTAAATCCCACAAAGCAAGAAAAAAAAAAAAAAAAAAAAAAAAAAAAACAATGACACCAACAAAACTAAAAAATAATTACTCTGGCAGTGTATTTCTCTGAAATTAGGGGAATGGAAACAAACTCAGCAGGAAAAAAACAATTTCCCTTACATGAATAGGGAGAGCAAAATCCTGAGAATACTCATATATTAGCAGTGATGAGTCACACATGATATATCTAGAGAAGAAATTCAGCACTGATGTAAAAGGAATCCTCAACTGAACCTCAACACTTTGGAATAACATCAAGAAGAGTCAGAAAGGGTTTGACAAGCCACGCACCGAGCTATTTCTAAGTACGCCTGTGTTTTAAGATCAATAAAGTTATTTGCATCTTTTGCTATTATATACACTATGACTATTTTAATTTTTTAAATATATAATGCAACTTTTAATCTTCTAAAGCCAGGAAACACATTTCATACATCTTTGTGTAATCCTGTGCACTGAACACAATACCCATTGCTCATTGCTGAGATTATGAATGATGATGAACTACAAGAGGGTCAGGGTTATTTATGAAGTAGAAAAGACCTTGGTGGAAAGAAGATGGTCACATCTTTTTTGAATTTTGACTGGTTCAGCTCTAAGTGATTAAGCTGCAGCTATTCTTCAATTCTTGTTGATTAATTATATGTAATTTTCAGAACTTAGGGCTTTCCTAAGAACAGTCTGGGATAAACAATCCTAGGCACATATACTGTTGGTGTATTACGCAAGGGTGATACCAGAATAAGAAAATTATATTTAAAATAACTATATGGAAAATGTTCTTTACTTGAAATTTTAGCACATTTTATTATTTACAATTTATCTGAGACCATTTCACAAGGAAACCGGAACATCCATTAATTAAGACAAATGCACCTTATTTTAATCTGAATAAAAATGTAAGAAGATTCATCTTTTACGGCTGTCTGAGGAGACACACTTGGAAATTGAGGAAGTCAACAGGAGAAAAAAAATGATGCAAACATTTCCAGTTAACTCATTTAATAATTAACTTCTCCACTCAGGAATATGGAAGACCTTTTTATTGATCATCTACTATCTGCTGAGGAGGAAGTAGAATTTGATAGAAAACAAGTAAAGCCTCTTACATTTTAAAACATGAAGTATAGTAAGGGAGCATACAATTAAACCCTCTTATCTATTAAACAAATAGATAAATATGTAACGTCAATGAACAGGGAATACTAAAAACAAAAATAAAGCGGAATGGGGATGAACATGTGCAAGAGAAGTATGACTTTTACTTACTAGAAATCAAGGAGCATCTCTCTTAGGATATAATACTTGATCCCATGTGCTCTTGCACATTTACATCTCAAAATAATTAGCATGAAAGTCTAATTTTACCACGAAAGATAAGTGTTTTAGAATTGGGGAATGAAGGCAAATGATGGTATAAGAAGCAAAATATTACAATTTCATACACTTTCAGTTTTACCAATTCATCTAAACTAACATTACAAATGAAGGCTTCTGATGAACTAAAATATGTCCAAAGGTACTTGAAATATGAGCTCTGGGCACTGGGAGTCCAGAGTTACCACATTCAATAGTAATAGAGAGATGGGTTTCGGCTATAATTTTGTGCTCATCTTCACAATGGAGGTTTCAGTAGCTCTTTGATTAGCAGAGTTCTACTGACCCAGAAGCCCTGAAGAGCTCACAGGAATCAGATCTAAAGGAGTAAAGTGGTGGAGGGTGGGAGAGAGTATTCTACTCGCTGTTAACAATGGTTGTAGATACAAAAAAACAGCGCTGACTGTGTTGCCATATATTTCTAACAGTTTCTCAGATTCTTTCTTTTTCTCTGAATCTAGCAACAAAATTTTTCTTTCATTAAAAAATCACAACAGTGTATGCCATATTCAAAGCATAGGCAAGATGTTGCTTCTCAGGTCTCTCCGTGATCAATCTTCTAGGATACCTAATAGCACTTAAAATAGTATTAGATCGAATAAATAGCTCTTTTAGCCCATGCCCTCCAGAGAAACAGAACCAATGGAATATCTATCTATCTATCTATCTATCTATCTATCTATCTATCTATCTATCATCTATCTCTGTGGAATTGACTCACATGATGAAGGAGGCTGGAGTCCCAAATCTGCAGTGTGGACCAGCAGCCTAGAGACCCAGAAAAGCTGTCATTTTAGCTCTGGTCCAAAGGCTAGAAGGCTGGAGACTCAGTAAAGCTGATGATGCAGATGAAGTCAGCTGAAGAGTTCCCTTTTGCTTGGGGAAGCAGCGCCTTTTTACACCATTTAGGCCTTCAATTGATTGGATAACACCCACAAATATTATGGAAGCAATTTGCTTTACCCATCTTTCAAGTCGACACAAAATTAATGAATGGATTGCTCAAGAACTAATTCTGGGTTTGCAAATAGAGAATTTGTAAATATAAAGATTCTACATATTTGTCCTTGTCACATTCTAACACATTGAGATGATACCAAAAAGTTCATACTATTTAGTTACACTGCTTTAATTTTTTTTCTACTAATTGCATTTAAATTCTCAGTTTTTATGCTCGTATATTGGAAATAATATTTTAAAATACAATATTTAGTAATTTAGGTACAGAATTTGTATTGATATAAAATCCAGATCTTTCTTTTCTGTATGTAGCATCAATGACACAGCAATAAAATGATGGTTATTTAAACAAAAAACTCAGAAGATTTCATAACCCTTGATATGGTTTAACTGTGTCCCCACCCAAATCTCATCTTGATTTGTAGCTCCCATAATTCCCACCTGTCATGGGAGGGACCTGGTGGGAGGTAATTAAATCATGGCAGCAGGTCTTTCCCTTGTTGTTCTCATGATAGTGAATAAGTTTCAAAAGATCTGATGAGAGTATAGGATATAGTATATATATTATGTATACTGTATAGGGAGTTCCCCTATACAAGCTGTCTTGCCTGCAGCCATGTAAGGCATGCCTTTGTTCCCTCTTTGCCTTTCATCATGATTGTGAGGCCTTCCCAGCCACATGAAACTGTGAGTCCATTAAACTTCTTTTTCTTTACAAATTACCCAGTCTTGTGTATGTCTTTATTGGCAGCATAAAAACAGACTAATATTACCTTTCATAAAAATAATATAGTTGGTCAATTTTAGTAGCTCTTTAAATGATCATATTTTTTAAAATTGAGAGGTTTTCAAATTTAGAAATAACTACTCACAAGAATATTTTAAAATTATGTAAATTCAAGGTTGAGACATAAGCATCTTTAATAGTTTTTATACTAGAAAATAGTTTTTTTCATACAAAATACATTTCTTTATAATCTTACTATAAACTATTTCCAAATGAGTTTTTTTGTTTTGTTTTGTTTGTTTGTTTGTTTGAGACGGAGTTTCATTCTTGTTGCCCAGGCTAGAGTGCAATGGTGTGATCTCGGCTCACTGCAACCTCCTCCTCCTGGGTTCAAGAAATTCTCCTGCCTCAGCATCCAGAGTAGCTGGGATTACAGGCATCTGCCACCATGCCCAGCTAATTTTTGTGCTTTTTTTCTTTGTTGATAGAGATGTGGTTTCACCATGTTGGCCAGGCTGGTTTTGAACTCCTGACCTCAGGTGGTCTGCCCACCTTGGCCTCCCAAAGTTCAGGGATTACAGGCAGCATCATCCTGCCTCCAAATGAGCTTTTGCTTTTCTTCAATATCTCACAGGTCTTATATCTGATGATGTTGAAATTACAACCAGGAGAAGTATTCATTGAAACACTGTCAAATAAATGGAGAACATTTTGAAATTTTTTGTTAATTTATTTACAGGTAATCTGAAGGATTTAGTTTCCTCAAAATAGGCATAGAAATTTGTTTGAGCTACGATAAATGCTATGTTTATCCACAAAATATAGGTCTCCTGTATAATGTCTCACTAATAATACTTCTGGAGTGTTATTTTTGGAGTAATGTTAAAATATATGCACCATTCGATTTGGTAATGTGTTATTTGGCATCACAAAATATATATAAATTGTGATGTAGTACATTTGATATCACACACATATATCCCACATTGCATAAGTTGAGGTTATCATATCTAGTATAGCACAGAAATGAAAACATTTAGATCAGAACCCCAAGGAAACTGAATTGGTGATGCTCATAAAAGCTTATAAGAATCTAAAGAAAGTGACTGTTCATAAAGAAAAAAAAAATCAATATGTGCTATAAATTTGGAAAGATAAGTTTCTGAGGAAAGTAACAGATGCTGTTTCTTTCAAATTATTTTAAAATGGTATACACATTTTTAAAGAAAAAAGCGTGTTAAAAATTGTAGAACTACTAAAAGAATGTAATAAACCTCAAAGGTCTACCACTGCTGTCAGTCTATTTCCCCCAAAGGAAGGGAATTTTTTCTTTCATTTTTATTTAGAATATTTTCTTATAATTTGACCAGTCAATTGTTAAGATTCCCAGAAAAGAATAATCCAGTAATTCATATGAGAAATTCATAGCTCTTGCTGTCAAGTGTCTGCTAGAACCAAGGAAAATGATGTCTCCTTCATCACCTATTCTCAGATAAGATCAAAGTCCATTAAAGACATCTCAACATATGGTCAAGGTACAGGAGGCTAAGGGCAATGTAAGTCAGTAGCCAAGCCAGAAATATAATCTTACATCTTTTTACAACCAGAACCATAATCTAACCACTGCCCTCCTATCTCAAATTGAAGTTAATGCTTCCTGTTCTTATCTCCCTGCATCTCTTTCTCCCTTCCTCCTTCCTCCTGTCCTTCCTTCCTTTTTTTCCCTTCATTTGACTTCTCTCCTCCCTCTTTCCTTGTTTTTCTCTCTTTTTCTTGCTCCCCTCTCAAATTTTAGCTTTCTTAACATTCACAATCAAAATCATCACAAAATTTCAAATTGATCATGGTGGATAAGCTTTTTGATGTGCGGCTGCATTCAGTTTGCCAGTATTTTATTGAGGATTTTTGCATCGATGTTTACCAGGGATATTGGCCTAAATTTTTCTTTTTTGGTTGTGTCTCTTCCTGATTTAGGTCTCAGGATGATGTTGGCTTCATAAAATGAGTTAGGGAGGAGTCCCTCCTTTTTAATTGTTTGGAATGGTTTCAGAAAGAATGTTACCAGCTCCTCTTTGTACCTCTGGTTAAATTCAGCTGTGAATCCATGAATCCATCTGGTCCTGGGCTTTTTTTGGTTGGTAGGCTATTAATTACTGCCTCAATTTCAGAACTTGTTATTGGTCTATTCAAGGATTTGACTTCTTTCTGGTTTAGTCTTGGGAGGGTGTATGTGTCCAGGAATTTTTCCTTTTCTTCTAGATTTACTAGTTGACTTGCATGGAGGTGTTTACATATTCTCTGATGGTAGTTTTTATTTTTGTGGGCTCAGGGGTGATATCCCCTTTGCCATTTTTTATTTTGCCTTTTTGATTCTTCTCTCTTTTCTTCTTTAATAGTTTAGCTAGCATTCTACCTATTTTGTTACTTTTTTCAAAACACTAGCTCCAGGATTCCTTGATTTTTTGAAGGACTTTTAGCGTCTCTATGTCCTTCATTTCTGTCCTTATTTTAGCTATTTCTTGTCTTCTGCTAGCTTTTGGATTTGTTTGCTCTTGCTTCTCTAGTTCTTTTCATTGTGATGTCTGGGTGTCTATTTGAGATCATTCCAGCTTTCTGATGTGGGCACTTAGTGCTACAAATTTGCCTCTTAACACTGCTTTAGATGTATCCCAGAGATTCTGGTACATTGTGTCATTGTTCTCATTGGTTCCAAAGAACTTCTTTATTTCTGTCTTAATTTAATTATTTACCCAGGAGTCATTCAGGAGCCAGTTGTTCAATTTCCATGTAGTTGTGTGGTTTTGAGTGAGTTTCTTAATCATGAGTTCTAATTTGATTGCACTGCAGTCTGAGAGACTGTTTGTTATGATTTCAGTTCTTTTGCATTTGCTGAGGAGTGTTTTACTTCCCATTAAGAACGGATCATGTCCTTTGCAGGGACATGAATGAAGCTGAAAAGTCATCATCTTCAGCAAGCTGACACAGGAGCAGAAAACCAAACACCGCATGTTCTCACTCATAAATGGGTGTTGAACAATGAGAACACATGGACATGGGGAATGGAACAATACACACGGGCCTGCTGGGGGATGTAGGGCAAAAAGAGGGAGGGCATTAGGACAAATACGTAATGCATGGGGGGTTTAAAACCTAAATGATGGTTGATACATGCAGCAAACCACCATGGCATATGTATACCTATGTAACAAACCTGCATGTTCTGCACATGTGTCCTGAAACTTAAAGTGAAACAAAACAAAGCAATCATCACCAACTTTATTCTCACCATTATCATGTTAATTTAAAGTTCCTTTAATGTAATTTTCCCCTTTTGAAGGATTATGCTTTTTATTATTAATAACTTCACAATATATAGTTTTATATATATGATGTACAGAGAGATTTGTAAGTAATGTCATAAATACCATGGTAGATTGGGGAAACATCTTAAACTGTTACATAATATGGCTTCTTTCATGTGTAAATCTAGGAATGCCTATTGGTAGATTACTTAATCTCTACCTGTGGTTAATCGTGGTATCCTTAAATGTCACATTCTCTCACCTTGCCATTTCCCAGACTTTTTCCCCTCTTCTCTTACAATCTGGAAGTATATTAAAATGACTTTAATAACAGTAATAAGATGGGCATGGTAGCTTACGTCTGCAATCCCCACACTTTGGGAGGCTGAGGCGGATGGATCATTTGAGATCAGGAGTTCAAAACGACTATGCTGGCCAACATGGTGAGACCCCATCTCTACTAAAAATACAAAAATTAGCTGGGTGTGGTATCACACAACTGTAATCCCAGCTAATGGGGAGGCTGAAGTAGGAGAAATGCTTGAACCTGGGAGGCGGAGGTTGCAGTGAGTTGAGATCCTGACACTGCACTATAGCTTGGGAGACAGAATGAGACTCAATCTCAAATAACAATAATAATAATAATAATAATAATAACAATAGCAAAAACAGTTTTAAGTGCTTTATTGTGTACCATAGCAATGTGATAAGTACTTTGCATATTTAGTCTCTTTTACTTTTCAGATATTCACATAGTGTAAGTACTATATACGACCCTATATTATGCAGGAAAATTATTAAGGTGTATTTATCACATGCCTTTCTAAGTAGTTGTTTTATTGATTAAATAAGTTGAGAAGCATAGAGTACTTAGAGCAACATTTGAAATACAGCAAACTTTCAATATTGGTAGAATAACATTTTAAGTGAAAGCTCCATATTTGGAGACATGCAATAGTCAGAAAAACTGTACAAGTAAGTTTTTAATACATGAAATCCAATTTTCAGATCATTGAATGTCACCAAAAAAAAAACTCAATATGGTCCAGGTCATAATCCTATATTGTGGTGGTGACATATATCTATAGTCATATCTTTATTATCTATCTGCCTATCTTCCTACACATCAATTAAATAATTAAAATAAAAGACAAACAGATGTCTATATCTATTTATATACATCAATAACACATGCATATTTTATAGTATAAATGTATATAACATTTAATATACGTTAATGATAATGGTATATGACATTTCATATAATTTATTATAGTATTTATATTATCATACATATGTAACATTGTTAATATGTAGCACATGACATTTAATAATATAGTTAATATAACTGTATGTTTATATACAGACAGATACCAGGTGTGTGTATATATAAACAGATTAATATGTAGATAGATCTAATTTTTGAGTCAAAAATACTATTACAGGTTTCATTATTAACATTCTTTATGTTATTTAAAGAAATTTCAACAGATTTAAGATTATTTTCTAGTAAAATAATATGTTCATTGGAGAGATAATGTTAACAGAAAAATGAGACTAGAATGAACTAAATATTAAAATATTTTTTTAAAGTCTCCAACTGAAGTAACTTGTAAGTGCTGGTAAATGAGACTCAAAGCAGAAAATTGGAAAAAAGACACTTTGGATACAAATCTCAGTTCTGTCCCTAATAAGATCACATCAGACAAATCACTTTAAAAAGGGGACATTAAATTAGGTTAACTTTAACATCCATCCTCTTTCATAACATTTTCCAAAATACTTTATATCTCAACAAATTATTTCAAGAAATTATAATTTACTAGACAAAATTTATCCTTTTGCTGTGACATACTTTTTAATAATTTTAGAAACTGATAATAATACATCTATAGGGTTTGCTTATCAGTTTTCAATACACAGTATTCTTTCTTTTTTTTTAAGAAACAGAGTCTCACTCTGTCTCACTCTGTCGCCCAGGCTGGAGTGCAGTGGCTGGAGTACAGACGTGAGCCACCGTGCCCAGCCACAGTATTCTTTCTTAAAAAACTTTTATTTTCAGTTCAAGTGTACAGATGCAAGTTTGTTATATAGGTAAATTTTGCGTTGTGGGGTTTTTGTGTACAGATGGTCTTGTCACCCAGGTAATAAGCATAGTACCCAATAGCTTTTTGATCTTCACCCTCCGCCCACCCTCCATCCTTAAATAGGTCTTGGTGTCTATTGTTCCCTTCTTTGTGTCCATGTGTATTCAATGTTTATTTTCCACTTATAAGTGAGAACCGTGGTACCTGGTTTTCTGTTCTTGCAGCAGTTCACCTGGGAAAAAACTAATAGTTTCCAGCTCTAACTATGTTGCTGACATGATCTCTTTCTATGTTATGGTTGCATAGTATTCCATGGAATATATAGTATTCATAAAATGGTACCATTTAAACTAATTATTAGGAAAAAATAGAGTAGTATTTACATTAGTATCTAAGTTTTAGTAGTGCTTAATAAATTATGATTTTTTAAAAAAGTGTTTTATGAAGTAGGATAGCATTGATTTTTTCTAATTAAACACTTTCTGTTCTCACATTGTTTTTCATAGACCATTTAAAATGAGTTCTAAATATCAAACGAATTTCTCTGAATGCTCCCTTTCCCAGTGTCAACTCAATAAAACTTGAAATCTTTTGTAAAATGTATTAAATATATGAAAATGGAGGCAATGTACTTAATTCTATTTTGATTTGAAAACAAGTTAACAGAATTATAATTTTGAATGTATTTATTAGCTAACAAAGAGTAGGATAGGAATTTTAGGAAGCTAGTATTTAAATAATCTCTGATAAATATTAATCAGTAGACAACGTTGCTTTCTATTGTAATATATTGTAATCTCAGTAATATAATTACTGCTACACATAGAATTATTAAAGAAAACAGCCTTCAGAATTGACATTATCTTTAGAAAATTCTGCTTCTCAGCAAAATAAATTTACTTTAAGCTTTGGAGTTGATTATATTACTAATTAAACAATTGAGATAGAGGAATAGAATAATTGTAAAACACATATCCACTTTCTTCTGACATAAATGGTCCTAAGCTTAGCGGAGATTATATCAAAAAATACTGTGTATCGTGGAACTTTTAATTTTTTTAAATCGAAGTCAAATTCATATTACAATGAGCCATTTTAAAGTTGTGATTCAGCAGTTTTTAGTGTACCATTCAGTAGTAGTGCTTTTATAATGTTCTGAAAACACTAGATCTCTCTAATTTTAGAAATTTTTCATGATCCTATAAAAGCACCCCATACCTATTGAGTGAGTATTCCCCATTCTCCATTCCTTTTAGCCCTAGCAACCTATAATTTTTTCTGTCTCTAGGAATTTATGTTGTCATATAAAATAAATCATACAAATATGTGACTTTTTATAATGCGTCTCCTTCCTTAACATAGGGTTTTGGGCCGCATGCGGTGGCTCACGCCTGTAATCCCAGCACTTTGGGAGGCCAAGGCAGGCTGATCACGAGGTCAGGAGATGGAGACCATCCTGGCTAAGACGGTGAAACCCCATCTCCACTAAAAATACAAGAAATTAGCCAGGCGTGGTGGCGGGCGCCTGTAGTCCCAGCTCCTTGGGAGGCTGAGGCAGGAGAATGGCATGAACCCGGGAGGCGGAGCTTGCAGTCAGCGGAGATCCGGCCAGCGCACTGCAGCCTGGGTGACAGATCGAGACTCCATCTCAAAAAAAAAAAAAAAAAAAAAAAGAAAGAAAGAAAGAAAAAGAAAAAGAAAAAAGGAACATATGTTTTAAATGTTTATCCAAGTTATAACAGGTATTAGTATTTTATTAGCACTTTATTCCTTTTTCTGACTGAATGATATTTTGTTGAGAAAACCGTGCTTTATTCATTTATTCATTGATAGATATTTGAGTTATTTTCACCTGTTGGCTAATGAATAATGCTGCTATATACATTTGTAAACAAATTTCTCTGTGGACATTGTTTTTATCTCTCAAGTATATACCTACAAGTATAATGGGCTAAGTATTCTGTTTCACTTTTTAAGGGATCATCGAACTATTTTCCACAGTGGCTACATGATTTTACATTCCCACCAGAATGTGCCTATTTCTTGAAATCACCACCAACCCATTTTTTTTTTTTTCTTTTTCTTTTCAGGTTCTTCATTAAAGCCATATTAGTTGTGTTAGGTGGTATTTCATTTTGGTCTTAATATGTACTGCCTTAATGATCAACGGTTGCTCTTTTCATGTGCTTTTTGGCCATCTGTACATCTTCTCTGGAGAAATGCTTATTCAATTTCCTTACCCATTTTTAAATTGGGTTGTTTGTCTTTTGTTGTTTAAATGTAAGAGTTCTTTCTATATTCTGGATACTAAACGCTTACCAGATATTTCATTTACAGATATTTTCTCCATTCCTGTATGTTTTCTTTTCACAGTCTTGCTACTGTCTTTTATTGATGGGAAGCTTTGAGATTTTTAAAGTGCAATTTATTTTTATTTCCTTTTGTGCATGTGCTTTTGGTGTTAAAGCTAAGAATCCACTGCCAAATCCAAGGTCATGAAGACACATTATGTTTTCTTCTAATAGTTTTACAGTTTTAGCATCTACATATGTTTTTGATCAATTTTGGGTTTATTTTTGTATATTGTATTCTATGGTCTGAATATGTATGTTCCTCCAAAATTCCTAGGCTGAAATCCTTACCCTCAGCCTGATGGTATTAGGAAGTGAGCACTTTAAGAGATTAATAGACCATGGGGGCAGAGCTCTCATAAATGGGATTAATTGTCTAATTAAAAATGTCCATGAGAAAGTTCTTACCCCTTGAGGCATGTGACAGTAGAGTAAAAAAGACAGCTGTCTATGAGGAATTGGGTCCTCATTAGACACAGAATCTGCTGGTATCTTGATCTTAAATGCCCCAGTCTCTAGAACCATGAGAAATAAATTTTGTTGCTTATAAATCACACAATCTAGAATATTTTCTTGGAGAACCCACTGTGGACTAAGACATCAAGTTAAGTAGGATCAAGACTGATTCATTTGCATGTGGAAATCCAGCTGTCTCAGCACCATTTATTGAGGAAACCATTTGTTCTCCATAAGCGATCTTGGCATTCTTCTTGAGAATCAGGTTGGGTTGATTTCTGGACTCTCAACTTTATGCCATTGGTCCATATGACATCCCTTAAGCCATTACTATACTGTTTTTTTTTACTACATCCTTGTTACAAATCTGGAAAAAATGAAGTGTGAGTTCTTCTACTTTATTCTTTTTCAAGATTGTTTTGGCTATTTGAGACTCGTTGAATTTTCATGTAAATTTGAAAATCTGCTGTTCAATTTTGGCACAAAAGGCCATTGGAAAGTCGATAGGTATTACATTTAAGCTATAAATTGCCTTGAGGATTATGGAAATCTCAATTAGTTGGAGTTTTCCAATAAACACAATCATATGAGAGCTGGAGCGCCAGTAAATCTGGTGGGGTAATTTCTTCTGAGTCCAAGGACCTGAGCACCAGGGAAGCTGATTTAAGTTCCAGCCCAGGGTCAAACTCCTGAGAATGGGGATGGGGTGTGCTAATGTAACTCGCAGGGTCCAAAGGCCTGAGCACTGGAAACTCTGATTTCATAGGCAGGAGAAGATGGATGGTTCAGTTCAAGGAGAAAGAGAAAGAAGTTGCCCTTCCTCCATTTTTCTGTTCTATCTCAACAGATTTAATGGGGGCTCACATACTGATACCCATATTGATAAGAGGGCATCTTCAGATGTTTACATTTTCCAGAGACATCCTCACAGACACTGTCAAAATAATGTTTTACCATCGTTTAACTTTGTCAAAGTGACACATAAAATTACCTATCACACATTTTATTAATATCATCTTCCAATCTAGGAACGTAAAGTATTGTTCCATTTATTTAGAACTGACAATTTCTTTCAGCAATGATAGTAGTTTTCATCGTGTCTTTCACTTCCTTGGTTAAATTTATTAGTAAGTATTTTGTTCTTTTGTATGCTATTATAAATGGGATGCTTTGTTAATTTCTCTTTTGGCTTGTATATTATTGCTATTTAGAAGCACGGCTGATTTTTGTGTGTTAATCTTGAACTATGCCAATTTTCTCAATTTGACTATTAACTCTAATATTTTTTTGTGTACTCAGTTATGTCATCTTTAATTAGAGATAATTTTTCCAATTTGTTTCCAGTCTGGGTGACTTTTATTTATTTCTCTTGTCTAATTTATCTGCTAGTACTTCGATTACAATGTTGAATAGCAGTAAGTAAAATGTGCCTAATTTTAAAGGAAACGTTTCAAATTATTATGGTTAACTACAATGTTAACTGAATTTTTTGTAATTTTTTAAATTTTTTATCATGTTAAGGAGGTTTCCATCCATTCCTAGTTTGCAGACTATTTTATTAAGTGGAGTTGAATTTTGTCAAATACTTTTTCTACATTGACAGGATTATCATTTGTTTAAGTTTTCTTCTTTCTATTCATATAAAGGTGTATTAGTCTGTCTTCATGCTGCTGATAAAGACACACCCAAGACTAGGCAGTTTATTAAACAAGAGATTTATTGGACTTACAGTTCCACATGGCTGGGGAGGCCTCACAATCATGGCGGAAGCTGAAAGGCATATCTCACATGGCAGCAGACACAAGAAGATATTTTGTGCAGGGAAACTCCCCTTTTTAAAACTATCAGATCTTATGAGACTTATTCACTACCACAAGAAACATACGGGAGAAACTGGCCCCATGATTTTCCTACTGAGTCCTTTCCACAACTCATGGGAATTATGGGAATACAATTCAAGATGAGATTTGGGAGGGGACACAGAGCCAAACCATACCATTTCACCCCTGGACCCTCCTAAATCTCATGTCCTCACATTTCTAAACCAATCACAACTTCCCAACAGTCCCTCAAAGTCTTAACTCATTTCAGCATTAATTCAGAAGTCCATAGTCCAAAATTTCATTTGAGACAAGGCAAGTCTCTTCTGCCTACGAGTCTGCAAAATCAAAAACAAGTTAGTTACTTCTTAGATACAATGGGGGTTCAGGCACTGGGTAAATACAGCCATTCCAAATAAGAGAAATTGGCCTAAACAAAAAGTCTTCAGTCCCCATGCAAGTCTGAAATCCAGCAGGGCAGTCAGATCTTTTTTTTTTTTTTTTAAATTTAATGTTTATATTTTATTATTATTATTGTTATACTTTAAGTTCTAGGGTACATGTGCACAACATGCAGGTTTGTTACATATGTATACATGTGCCATGTTGGTGTGCTGCACCCATTAACTCGTCATTTACATTAGGTATATCTCCTAATGCTATCCCTTCCCCCTACCCCCTCCCCACAATAGGCCATGGTGCGTGATGTTCCTCTTCCTGTGTCCAGGTGATCTCATCGTTCAATTCCAACTTATGAGTGAGAACATGGGGTGCTTGGTTTTCTGTTCTTGCAATAGTTTGCTGAGAATGATGGTTTCCAGCTGCATCCATGTCCCCACAAAGGACACAAACTCATCCTTTTTTATGGCTGTATAGTATTCCATGGTGTATATGTGCCACATTTTCTTAATCCAGTCTGTCACTGATGGACATTTGGGTTGATTCCAAGTCTTTGTTATTGTGAATAGTGCCGTAATAAACATACGTGTGCATGTGTCTTTATAGCAGCATGATTTATAATCCTTTGGGTATATACCCAGTAGTGGGATGGCTAGGTCAAATGGTATTTCTATTTCTAGATACTTGAGGAATAGCCACACTGTTTTCCACAATGGTTGAACTAGTTTACAGTCCCACCAACAGTGTAAAAGTGTTCCTATTTCTCCATATCCTCTCCAGCACCTGTTGTTTCCTGACATTTTAATGATTGCCATTCTAACTGGTGTGAGATGGTATCTCATTGTGGTTTTGATTTGCATTTCTCTGATGGTGAGTGATGATGAGCATGTTTTCATGTGTCTGTTGGCTGTATAAATGTCTTCTTTTGAGAAGTGTCTGTTCATATCCTTTGCCCTCTTTTTGATGGGGTTGTTTGTTTCTTTCTTGTATATTTGTTTGAGTTCTTTGTAGATTCTGGATATTAGCCGTTTGTCAGAAGAGTAGACTGCAAAAATTTTCGTCCATTCTTTAGGTTGCCTGTTCACTCCGATGGTAGCTTCTTTTGCTGTGCAGAAGCTCTTTAGTTTAATTAGATTCCATTTGTCAATTTTGGCTTTTGTTGCTGTTGCTCTCAGGACTAAGAAACACAATCAAAACTGCTCAACTACATGGAAACAGAACAACCTGCTCCTGAATGACTACTGGGTACATAACGAAATGAAGGCAGAAATAAAGATGTTCTTTGAAACCAATGAGAACAAAGATACAACATACCAGAATCTCTGGGACACATTTAAAGCAGTGTGTAGAGGGAAATTGATAGCACTAAATGCCCACAAGAGAAAGCAGGAAAGATCTAAAATGGACACTCTAACATCACAATTAAAAGAACTAGAGAGGCAAGAGCAAACACATTCAAAAGCTAGCAGAAGGCAAGAAATAACTAAGATCAGAGCAGAACTGAAGGAGATAGAGACACACACAAAAAAATCCTTCAAAAAAATCAATGAATCCAGGAGCTGGTTTTTTGAAAAAATCAACAAAATTTATAGACCGCTAGCAAGACTTATAAAGAAGAAAAGAGAGAAGAATCAAATAGACGCAATAAAAAATGATAAAGGGGATATTACCACCGAAACTATTCCAGTCAATAGAAAAAGAGGGAATCCTCCCTAACTCATTTTATGAGGCCAACATCATCCTGATACCAAAGTCTGGCAGAGACACAACAATAAAAAAAAGAGAATTTTAGACCAATATCCCTCATGAACATCGATGCAAAAACCTTCAATAAAATAATGGCAGTCAGATCTTAAAGCTCCAAAATGATCTCCTTTGACTCTATGTTTCACCTTCAGGTCACAGTGACGCAAGGGATGGACTCCCAAGGCCTTGGGCAGCTCCACACCTGTGGAGCTGGATTTGCTGGCTGCTCTCACTGGCTGGTGTTGAGTGGCTGTGGCTCTTCCAGGTGCACAGTGCCACCTGACAGTGGATCTACCATTCTGGGGTCTGGAGGATGTTGGCCCTCTTCTCATAGCTCCATTAGGCAGTGCCCCAGTAGAGACTCTGTGTGGGGGCTCTGACCCCACATCTCCCTTCTGAACTGCCTTTGCAGAGGTTCTCCATGAGGGCCCTGTTCCTGTAGCTAACTTCTGTCTGGGCATCCAGACTTTTCGATAAATCCTCTGAAATCTAGATGGATGTTCCCAAACTCTAATTATTGACTTCTGTGACCCTACAGACACAATACCATGTGGAAGCTGCCAAGCCTTGGGGCTTCCATCCTCTAAAGCAATAGCCTGAGCTGTACCTTGGCCCCTTTTAATCATGGTTGGAGTGGCTGGGATGCAGAGTACCCAGTCTCTAGGCTGTACACAGCAGGGGCAACCTGGGGCTGGCCTATGAAACCATTTGGAGACATTTTCCCCATTGTCTTGAAGATTAATATTTGAATCATCATTACTTATGCAAATTTCTATAGCTGGCTTGAATTTCTTCTCAGAAAATGGGATTTTATTTCCATCACATTGTCAGTCTGCAAATTTTCTGAACTTTTATGCTTTCCTTCCCTTGTAAAACTGAATGCCTTTAACAACATCCAAGTCACCTCTTGGATGCTTTGCTGCTTAGAAATTTCTTCTGCCAGATATCCTAAATCATCTCTCTCAAGTTTGAAGTTCCATAGATCTCTAGGTCAGGGGCAAAATGCTGCCAGTCTCTTTGCTAAAACATAACAAGAGTCACCTTTGCTGCAGTTCCCAACAAGTTCTTCATCTCCATCTGAGATGACCTCAGCCTGGATTTCATTGTCCGTATGATTATCAACATTTTGATCAAAGCCATTCAACAAGTCTCTAAGGAGTTCCAAACTTTTCCACATTTTTGTATCTTCTTCTGAGCCTTCCAAACTGTTTCAACCTCTGCTTGTTACCCTGTTCCAAAGTTCCTTCCACATTTTGGGGTATCTTTACAGCAGTGTCCCACTCCTGGCACCAATTTACTGTATTAGTCCATTTTCATGCTGCTGATAAGTTTACAAAAGAAGAGATTTATTGAACATACAGTTCCACATGGCTGGAAAGCCTCACGATTACGGCAGAAGGCAAAAAGCACATCTCATATGGCAGCAGACAAGAGAAGATAGCTTGTGCAGGGAAATTCCCCTTTTTAAAACCATCAGATCCTGTGAACCTTATTCACTATCACGAGAACAGTATGAGAAGAACTGCTCCCATGACTCAATTATCTCCCACCAGGTCCCTTCCAAAACACATGGGAATTACAGGCATACAATTCACGATGAGATTTGGGAGGGGACACAGAGCCAAATCATATCAAAAGGATTTTATTTTTATTTTTTGAAATAGTATTACATTTTTTGATAAATCCCCTTTGGTCATAGTGTGTAATCAATGTAATATTTTGTTTGTTTCAGTTTGCTTATATTTTGTTGAAATTTTTTTTGTCTATATTTATAAGGGATTTGGATCTTACGGATTTTTCTTATAATGTTTTTGTCTTTATAAGGGATATTGACCTTCTGTAGTTTTCTTAAGATGCTTTTTTCTGGCTCTGGCATCTGAATAATTCTGGCCTTAGAGAACGTGGTAGAAAATGTTTCTTCCTCTTTAATTATTGAGAGAGTTTGAGTAGAATTGTTGTTAACACTTTTAAAAATCGTTGGGAAAATTCACCTACAAAGATATTTGGTCCTGGATTTTTCATTATTGGGAGGTTTGATAACTGATCCAATCTCCTTGCAGATGGGCCTAGTGTACATTTGATCAGATTGGTTTATGGGGTTGTTTAAATCTTTTATTTCCTTATTGATCTTCTGTCTAGATTCTCTGTAAATCATTAACAGCGAGGGTATTGAAGGCCCCACTATTATTAAAGAGCCTTCTATTTCTTCCCTCAGTTCTGTCTGAATCTTTATTGGGCTCCCATTCTAAATGTTTCCTTCATATTTCTGTAGTTTGGTATGTAGATGTATGCAATTGTCATATCTTATTGATGAATTGAACTTTTTATACACAAAAATGTCATTTTTAGTTAAAAACATTACAATTTTTTATTTAAAAACTATTTTTTGATATTGATATAGCCCTCTCTTTTACTTATCATTTGCATAAATATATTTTTCCATTCATTCACTTTCAGCCTATTTGTGTTTCTGGATCCCAAGGGAATCTCCTGTAAGCTACACATGGTTGAATTGTATTCTTTGTCCTTTCTGTTAATCTCTGTCTTTTAACTCATGAGTTTAAGACAATTACATTTAAAGTGAATAATAATAATGAGGAACTTGCTTCTGTCATATTAGTATTTGTCTTTTATATTTATTATACATTTTCTGGTTCCTCAATTGTCTCTAATATTATCTTTTTTATTTGATTGATGTTTTCTACTGTACCATTTTGATTCCCTCTTTATTTCCTTTCTATATAATTTTAGTTATTTTTGTAGAGGTTACCATGGGGGTTACTGTTAATATCCCACATATATAACAATCTAGTTTGAATTATACTAATTTAACTTTAATAACATACATTAACTTTCCTTCTGTCCAACATCATTCCTCCCTTTAGCACTGCTATTGTCACAAATTACATCTTTATACATTTTGTGCCCATTAATATAGATTGGCCATTGTCATTTCATCTGTATGTCTATTGAAACATATAGTAAAAAAATAAAGTTGTATACAAAAATACAATAAAGCTAGATTTATATTTACATGTGCAGTTATCTATACCCATAATATTAATTTCTTCCTATTGGTTTGAGTACTCTCAATTCAGCATGAAGCATGCTTTGCAGGGCATTTCTAATTTTCTTATCTTTTACTTGGAGTATATTAATTTCTCCTTTACTTCTCAAGGACCATTTTATCAGATATATAGTTCTTGTTTGACAGGTTTTATTTTTTTTTTTAAATTATGACTTTAAGTGCATCATCCCACTGCCCTCTCTCTTCCATTGTTTCTGAGGATATATCAGCTATTAATCTAATTGAGGGTCCCCTGCCTATGAAGCATTGCTTCTGTCTCATTGCTTTCAAAATTCTCTTTGTGTTTAAATTTTGACAATGTGTCTCAGTGTGGATCTCTTTGAGTTTATCCTAGGAATTTTTTGAGCTTCTTGCATGTGCAGATTGGCATCCATCATATAATTTGTGAATTTCCCATCCATTATTTCTTCAAATATTCTTTCCTACATTTTCTATTCCTAATCTTATTCTGGAAATTCCATAATACATATGTTGGTATGCTTGGTAGTGTCCCATAAGTTCGTTAGGCTGAGCCGTTTTTTAAAAATTCTTTTTTTCTTTTCTTCTTCTTTTTTTGAATTCTTCTTATGCTGGTCATTTCATTTGTCTTACATGTAAATCTTCTGCTTCTGTCTTCTGCCTGCTTAAAACAGTTTTTGAACAAATCCGGTGAAAATTTATCTAAATATTGTACTCTTCAGTTCTAGAACTATTACTTTGCTCCTTTTTATAATATCATCTATCTGTTAACATTCCCTAGATGTCTATTTATTTTTCTCTTCATTTCCTTTGCTTCTCTGTCTGTGGTTTCCTTCATACCTTTGAGCATACTTAAGACAGATAATTTAAAGTTTTTGTCTAGTAGACTCAATGTCTGAGCTTCTCATGGGTGATTTATTTGTTTTTCTACTAGAAGGACTCATAATTTCATAATTTCATGATTTCTGTATGCATTATAATTTTTTTATTGAGAACTGAACATTTTGAATATTGTAATGTGGTAACACTGGACATCAGAATTTTTCCCCTCTCCTAGGATCACTGTTGTTAACTGATGAATGCTCAGACTATTTGTTTAGTGACTTTTCCAAACCACTTTTGGAAAGGCTACGCTTCTTGTTGTGTGTGGTCCACCAAAGCCTCAGTTGTAGTGTGTCCTCAGTCAGCAAATAACCCGATTTCTTTAAATACTTGTCAAGTAAGAAAAACAAAAAATTAAAAAAGAGTGTCTGTCTCTTTAAATTCCCTCCTGCCAATGATTCCTTCAACCCATATGATAAATGAGTGGTCTGCATCTGTATCAGCATCTCCACAATCAATAGCAGCAATCAAAATTCAAAACCTTGACTCTTGGAGGAGAAATTCCTTTTGCTCACCCTGACACCAGTGTGTCACACTACAGTGTGGCCTGACATCTCCATAGGGCTACAGATGGCGTATGGTAGCCAGAAAAGGAAGCTCAAAATTCGCTGATATTTCTGAGTGTTCCTCATCAAGCAATCCCTGACATCCTGCAGGTATTCAATTACAGTCTAGAATTCCAGAAGCCTTACTTTACAGTGCTTGCCAGCTCAATAGTCGTCTCAATAGAGGGAACAACTTCTGGAGCTTCCAAACTGCCATTTTCTGTGGTGTTCAGGTGTCATGTGATGTTGATATTGTACTCTTCCCATTCAATAACAATTTAGAAAATATTTTTTAAGGGCAGCCTTCATTTTCATTTTTGTTTTAAAATGGAAATTAAAGGTCTTAAGTATTGGAATGAAAACTCTCAGAGGAAATGCTGTCTTAGTTACATAAAATTGATAGACAACAGGCCTATAGGCCTATAGGAAAATGATTTTTTTCTCTACATATTTAGTTGTAGCCAATTTAGTAGGGGTAAATATAATTGTATGTAAGGCAAGATTGTTGAATCATAAAGTGGCAAGCTGGGGCAGCATGAAGCAGAATGGAGCAATATCAACTTCTTAATTTACTGTAACAGAAAATGATATTAATCACAAGACACTTGAGATTTCAAAGTATCTGGGTGGTATTTAAAGTAAGATTTAGCGATCTGGGCAGCCAGGGATTTGTATTCTTTTTATCATTAATAATGTAAAACTTAAAAGAAAATCCCTGCAGAATAGGATAAGAGAATTGGCTAATGCAGAACCCCTCTTACATCATTGTTAGACATGCATTCATCTCTCCTGACAAGAAATCTATAATTAATGTCTTCACTTCTACAATAGAATTCTCATATGTTTCTGCCAAAAAAGTTACAAAAGTCTAATAAATTTTCTTTTATAATGTTTATTCGATTTTGGGTACTGTGATTTTTGCTATTTGTTATTGAAAGAATTGACTCAAATATTTTGTAAATGTTTGATATTCTGACATATTCTGTAAGAAGACATAGTTTATTAGGAGACAAACTATGTTAGTTTATGTTGATATTCTCCTGTAGTCTTACGTGTGTTTGTGTACACACAGACACAAACAAACACACATACAAACACACACACACTCTGGATTATCTTATAATTATCAAGTACGTAAAAAAGGAAGGCTTTTAGCAGGGCTGTGCTACAGTCAGATGAGTGAGGTAGATGAAAAACTTACTTCTGGGGCAAAATTTAAAGGGATACCTCAAAAACTCAGCGTTCAAGATAAATTATATTTAATGCAGTATTTTAAACATTAAAATTAATTTGCAATAAGTCATAATGAACACAATATTAAAAATTTAGATCCTGATTAGATCAACAACAGAAACTTGATTAACCATGTTTGAGCCTCCGGCAAATGCAACATTCAGTGTTATTAAATTAAAATATTATTTACATCAATTACTGAGTATATTTTTCCTTTTTCAAATCTCATGACTGAGGCAAGTGCCTCACTCACCTCACGTTCCTCTTGCTGTATCTGAATTTCTATTCTCCTGACAAACTTTGGGTGTCTACGCCATGAAGCAACAAAATTAATCTTTTATTTACTCAGCCAGCATTTTACATTCAAAACTTTGTCTTTGCTAGCAACTGCAGTTATTGAATGTTGCCATTTATATTCAGGAAGAAAAAATGTATTTTATTATGTCAGTAGGAAGTTTAATATGGAGAACTAAGCCAGGAACCTAGCAACAGTCAACTCTGTCTCAGAACTTGACTCTTTCCAAAAGGACAAATGAATTGGTATGCCATGTGAAAAATACTTTAATGTTCTCAAGAAACAGGCAATAAAAACCAGCCTAGGTGAAATTGGTCAGCGGATACAATAAAAAAGTAAAACACCAGAATCTGAAGTATTCTACTCTCTCCATCTCCTGCATGCTCCTCTCTCTCACTCCCCTCTCACCCATCTCCGTCTCTCACACAAACACAAGCGCACGCACTCACACACACACACACACTACTGAGAGATCATTTATGAACAATATTATTATTATTATTATACTTTAAGTTCCAGGGTACATGTGCACAACGTGCAGGTTTGTTACATATGTACACTTGTGCCATGTTGGTGTGCTGCACCCATCAACTCGTTAGCACCCATCAATTCATCATTTACATCAGGTATAACTCCCAATGCCACCCCTCTCCCCTCCTCCCTCCCCATAATAGGCCCTGGTGTGTGATGTTCCCCTTGCCGAGTCCAAGTGATCTCACTGTTTAATTCCCACCTATGAGTGAGAACATGCGGTGTTTGGTTTTCCGTTCTTGCAATAGTTTGCTGAGAATGATGGTTTCCAGCTGCATCCATGCCCCTACAAAGGACATGAACTCATCCTTTTTTATGACTGGATAGTATTTCATGGTGTATATGTGCCACATTTTCTTAATCCAGTCTGTCACTGATGGATATTTGGGTTGATTCCAAGTCTTTGCTATTGTGAATAGTATGCACAATAATCTTTAAAGTCTGTGTTAAAACATATCTGTTAATCACCAAAATAAACATATGATCTGAGAGACATGATAGGGAAGCTTTCTTGAAAATACTTTTCCTTCCTTCCTTCCTTCCTTCCTTCCTTCCTTCCTTCCTTCCTTCCTTCCTTCCTTCCTTCCTTCCTTCCTTCCTTCCTTCCGTCCATCCATTTGCTCTACAAACATAAATTGGCATCTGTATGAACTGCACTATCTCAGGATGAAAACCCAAGCAATGTTTGAGAGGAAGCTAAAATGTCACATATGAAAGCACCTGGACTACATATGAATAATGTAACCCTATTGAAGAATGTGGGGAAGTATAGACTTAACCAAATTACTTTGAGGAAGGGCTTTCAACTTTTTCTCATTCAATATGATGCTAGCTGTCGGTTTGTCATATACGGCCTTTATGCTATATATTGTTTATATGCATAGTTTGTTGAGTTTTTATTATGAAGGGTTACTTATCAAATACTTTTCCTGCCTCGACTGAAATGATTATATAGTTTTTGTCTTTAATTATCTTTATGTGATTTATCATATTTATTGTTTTGTGTATGTTAAATCATCCTTGTGTCCCTACTAAAAGTGTTGTTTGATCTTGCTCTATTGTCTTTTGAGGTGCTATTGAATTCAGTTTGCTAGTACTTTGTTGAAAATTTTTGCTTCTATGTCTCTCAAGGATATAGGCTGCTAGTTTTCTTTGAGGTGCATGATTAGATTATGTATTTGAAACTTTCCACTTTTTTGATATGGGCATTTATTGCTATGTACTTCTTTCTTACTACTGCTTCTCCTGTATCCCACAGGTTTTGATATGTTTTGTTTCCATTTCATTTAAGATTTTTTTAAATTTAATTTCTTAATTACTTTTTTTGAAGGTGGCATCACCCCCTACCCAGTGTTAGAATGGCAGCAAGACTACTGCCATTCCCATTAACTCTATGATATTAACTCTAAAATGTCATTAACTCTAGACATCTTTATTTTAATGTGCCATGGGAAGACCTTTTTGCATTTTATTTGTTCGCTGTTGACTGGGCCTCCTTTATCTGGATATTTAAATTTCTTCTAGATTTAGATAAATTTTTATCTATTATTTTGTTAAATTGGTTTTCAAAGCCTTTCATTGTCTTTTTGCTTTCTGGTATACTGATAATTTGTATATTGTTCACTTTATGGTGTTCCATATATCACACAGACTTTGTTCATTCATTTTTATGTGACTGGCTTATTTCAAAAGACCTATCTTCAGGTTCTGAGATTCTTTCTTTTGCTTGATTTGGACTGTTGTTCATGTTTTTTAATGTATTTTTGCAGTTTATTTAATAAATTCTTCAGTTCCAGATTTTGTGTTGATTCTTTATTTTAATAATATCTGTATCTCTGGTAAATTTGTCATTCATATCCTGATTTTTTTCTGATTTAATTGTATTGTTTTTCAAAATTCTCCCATATCACACTGACTTTCTTTAGAATCAATGATTTATATTCTTTTTCTGGGTTTTTACTAATTTTTGATATTGGGATCTGTTTCTGAAGAATTATTGTGTTCCTGTTTGTAATACTTTTTTTCATGTTTATTGTATCCTTAGATTGATATCTGCACATCTGATGCATCACTATTAAAACTTTTGAATTTGCTTTTGTAGGGAAGGGATTTTTCCTGAGAATGAATGTATGGTGTTAGTTGAATAGAACACTTTGTTCTTGATTCTAGGTGCATTCCATAGTGTAGTGTCTGATCATTTATTTGTGTGTAAGTAGCATCATTGATTCCTGAGATTTTCTCAGTGGTTTAAGGTGCAGTTATTAGTAAAGGCTGTGGTGCAGTTTTACTGGGGACTGGGTCACCAGGTAGGCAAATTCCAGTGTTGACAGCTGTAGGCTGTGTGCCTGTCCTTAGGCCCCAGGTGTCATACACTGTCATCAGTGTTAGTAGTTTCAGGAAAGCTGATTCTTGGAGCTCTAGGTGGCTCAGATAGTGGTAGCTATGGGAAGAGTAGGTGGGCAGGTCCTTCGTCCCCTGAGCAATCAATGTAGCATAGACAATCACAGTGGCAGTGGCAGGATGACCTTCTCAGTCCTGAGTGGTGCATGCTTGTGTTGGCAGTGGCTGTAATGGGCTAAGCAGGTCAGTCTCCAGGCATGCAGGTGGTGCATGCAGGCAGACGCCAGCTATGGAAGTAACAGCAAAACCTCAGGTTCCCAGGAGAAGTGTTCAGGTACCAATGGTGATGATGTGGGCTGGGCAATCCCTGGGTCCCTGGATTATATGCCCTGGCATGTTGGGGAAGGGGGAAGCCAGGCTTGTCCTCATCCACGTCAATGGTACGTACAGCTACTAGTCATCTTAGTCAGTGGCAAGGTGATCTTCAGGCCATCAGCAGAATGCTCAGGCTGGCGATGGCAGTGGTCTTGCTGCCATTCTAACACTGGGTAGGGGGTGATGACACCTTCAGGGATAGCAGCCTAAACTGGTGGGTAGGGAGCACAGATACTACTCATACCTCAGACCCAGTGGTGCTTGTGCCTCGGTCCTGGGTGTAGTAGCCCGATTTTACTCATGGCTAAGCCCTAGAGTAAGCAGCCAGCTCTTCTCTTGTGCCTCAGATGCAGTGAGGCAGGGCTCCAAGACAGTACACTATCTGTTGGGGGCAGAGCTCTAGAATGGTACCTTACTCATTCCTCAGTCCTAAATGTGGTGCAAAGGTCTGTGGTGTACTTCCACCCCTGGTGTGGTAGCTTGTGGCTGTTTATATCTAAACCTTGGTGGCAGCAGCTCATGCTTCTTTTGTACCTCAGTCCTGGTACCACTAGAATCTATAATAATGCACAGTATTTTGGTTGTAGAGTTTTAAAATGGTCTTTATTCTGTAGCTGCTACGGTCTCAGAGAATGTGAGGGTCTCAGCCTGAGTTTTCTCCCTGGGACAGTGCCATCATAGAATCTTCCAGTAGCTTCCTATGTTAGTTGCAAGGCCCATGAGGGCCAAGGGGCTTTTCAGTGGCTAAGATTCCAGGAGTGAGAATGAAGCTCATTGAGGGTCTCTCACCCTTTTCTGGTATTGAGGTTTCTCTTGGCTCCCAGACAATCTTGATCAAGTGGTGATTTTTAAATCCGGATTGTAATTTTCCCATGGGTCCTAATGTTTTATTTGTACTTTTAAAAGTTAGAATCATTTCTGCTCAGCAAAATGTACTACGTATATTTCCCATTTGGGAAATTTTTCAGAACAAAGAAGAAACATGTAAGCTCTCCTGGAGATTGTAACTTGACTTTGATATTTTATTCACTCTTGACAAATTTTTCAGTTGGAAGAAATATTAATAATTAAACAATATTTATTAGACTGTCTTCTTCTATCAATCCGTCAAGAATTAGCAATTCACCCACCTATGATTAACTGCTGCCTTGATGAACTACTTAGGTTATTGAAGATTTGGCTAATAAACTCAAAAACAAATTCAAATTTCTGCAACTAATTGTTGATGAACTAACTAGTGGCTATCTTAGTAGAGTAAAATTCCTTGTTGGCTACAAAGCTATTAACAGAAAATATAATGAATTTTATAACTATGAAAATATTACTATTGTGAAATGTTGAGTGAATCCTTAAGTCATCAATCCTTTATCTGGAAGTCTTACAGCAATGTCTCTGGAATGCCAAAATGGTGAATAGGTGTTTTATAATTAGCAATAACAAAATCTTTAACTTATGAAATGCTTACTAGTGTCAGGACATAGGTCAAACACTTAATATACTGTCTTTAATCTCTACAATATGACATGAACTAGATATTATTTGCATTCAACTCCAGAAAATAAGACAGATTAAGCAGTTGATACTAATCACATGATGAGTATGCAATAGAATCCAATTTCATCTCTAATATGTCTAATCCCAAATCCTATGCTTGTGGCATTTATGCCGAAGTGCTGAAATAACAAAGGGAAATATCATATTTATGCAAACAATCAAATGTTTTATATCAATTACTTTAATAATTTACAGAAATAAAGTGCATTATTATATAGCATTTTTGCATTTTGTTTAAGAATTAATGGAATATCTTCTATATGTAGATGATTGTGCCATAATAAAGAAATAACATTACAGTTGACCATTGAACAATGCAGAAACTAGGGGCACTGAATTCTTGCACAGTGAAAAATCTGTATATAAGTTTAGATTCCTCAAAAACTCAAATAGCCTACTGTTGATCAGAAGCCTTACTGATAACATAAAATGTGTTAGAACATTTTTTGTGCTATATATATTATATAATATATTCTTACAATAAAGTAAGCTAAAGAAAAATATTAAAATAATAAGGAAGAGAAGGTATATTTTCTCTTAATTAGGTGTTAGTGGATCATCATAAAAGTTTTCATCCTCATTGCCTTGAGTAGGCTAAAGAGGAGGAAGAAGAGGAGGAGCTGGTCTTGCTATCTTGGGGGAAGCAGAGGTATAAAGTGGAGGGGGAGACAGGAAAGGCAGCCACAATTGATGTAACTTTATGGAAATACATCATAGTTTCTGTTTGAAATTTTGTTTTTTTTCATTTCTCTAAAAGTGTTTCCATATGATACCAGTTATTCCTCCACTATTTGCTTTAGATTCAGTGCTTGTATCATAGAAGAGTCCATGTCGTAAAACAAGTCTAAGACAGGCTTGGCTAATCAGAACCCTTCTGCCAGGTTGTCTAATATCAATTCTTTTTCTAGCTCTGCTTCTTGTATGTCTTCTTCTTCATTGTTTGGCACTGGTTAGGGAACACTCATTTCCCTCAAGTCATCTTTTACTAATTCCACTAGTGTGGTATGTAATTGATTTTGAATTTCTCCAGGATTAATATCTCTAAAGAGTAATATCTACCCTTAACCCTTTTGTCATATCCACAGTCTCTTTCATAATTTCTTTGATTGGCTCTATTTTAAATCCAGTGAAGACATGCAGAACATTTGGACCCAGTTTTCTCTAGCAGGACTTTATTGTTTCAGGCCTGATGGCTTTTTGTAACACTTATTGTATCTTCAATGGTGTAATTCTTCCAGACTTTTATGATGAACTATCAGAGTTCTCTTCCTTATGGTTGGCAATCCTTTCCATAGAATACTGTATATAATGATCCATAAAAGCTTTATGAGTTCCTCTTCTATAAGCTGAGTTCAAGATGTTGTATTTGGGGGCAAGTAGACCACCTTGACATCTTTGGTGTTGAAGTCATGGAGTTCTGAGTTGCCAGGGGCATTGTTCAATACCAAAAGAGCTTTAAAAGGCAAGTCCCTTACTGGCAAGATACTTCCTGACTTCAAGGACAAAGCATTCATGTAACCAATCCAGAAAAACCTTTCTCACTGTCCAGGCCTTCTTGTCGTACCACCAAAAGACTATTAGCTCAAGGGTAAGCAGCTTTATTGATAAGAGAAATCCTGATCATAAACTGGACTGTATTTCCACAAAACAGTAATGTTAGCCTATGGCTTCCTGCCTTAAATCCTGGTTCTTGTTTCTCTTCCTTACTAGTAAATGTTCTTTGTGGTATTTTTTCAAAGAATAGGGTATTTCCATCTGCTTTTAAAAAAAAAAAAAAAAACATATTCAGGTAGCTATCCTTTCTCTTTGATGATTTCTTAACATCTCTGAACCATCATCTGCTGCCTCTTGGTTGCCAGAAACAGCTTCTCCTGTTATCTTGATATTTTTAAAGCTAAACCTCTTTCTAAAATTATCAAACCATCCTTTGCTGGAATTGGAGTTATCCAGCTTCAGAGCCTTCACTTTACTTTTTGCTTTAAGTTGTCATATAATAGTTCTATTTTTCTTGAAACATATTAAAGTCTATAGGTACTTGTTTCTTATAGCAATCTTTCACTCATATAAAAACTTCTTTTCAATACACGATAAAAAGGTATGTCACATAAAGTACAAGATTTTTACACCTGCCGATACAGCTGCAATGATGGCTTCACAAATACTTTTGTACTTTTTTATAATGATTCTTATGCTGGATTCATTTATCTTGCAATGGCAGGCAATTGCAACTGCAGATTTCAATCTATGGTATGTAACAAGCAATTCAACCTTTTCTTGTGAAGTTAAGACCTTTCTCTGCTTCTTGCCATAAATTCCACCATCAGTAGTGGTGCTTCATATGGGTCTCATTGTATTATTCAAGGTTTATGTTATTGCACTAAATATGATTTTAAAATATGTGAGAACTGTGAGAGATCACTTTTTACTGCAACATGCAATTTACTGGAGAGACGAACTGCTCATATGAAGATGATTAGCAAATACTTGCAATACTGGGGCTCACAGCAATAGCAACAGGAGGTGACTATGAAATTATTACAGTAGCATAATATGTACTATGGTTATTTTTAAGCAGTTATTATTTAATACTCTATCTTTATATTTGTTTACATTTCTCTCTACTAGTCAATGGTACCATGTAGAGTCTGCATTTATGTGTCTAAGTTTTGATCGATGTTACCTTTTTATAATGAATTTGTGTATGGTAATAAATAATAAAATACGCTACTATGCATGCATATTTCATGTCTTCATGGCATACCCTTTTCTTAATTTTCAAAAATATTTCTAGGCTATGTGGTTTGCCTGCACATATTTTCAAATTATTACAGATCTCCAAAACATTTCTAACATGTTTATTAGAAAGCTGCATTTAAGTGTTCTATACATTTTAAACCCGTATTACTCAAGAATTAACTGTATATTAATTTTACAAGAATGTAGATTGAGGTTTAGAGATGTTAAATGATTTGCCTGAGATCTTATAGCCAGTAAGTTCTGGAAATATGACTCAGTCATGCCTGTATTTCAAAATGTGCTGATACTTGCTGCTAAAAGTACTTTTTAGTTGGCTGGAAAAATAAAGGCAATGAGTGGATGTGGTAAATGGATTTCTTTTCTATCCGTGAAAGCAGTTCACTTGAAAAGCTATTAACAAATAGTTCCTTAGGCAAGAAATCTATTTATTGAAATTGACAGAGTAGGGATTAATGACAACAATACTCACAAACAATCCTTTCTGACTAGCACTTTTTACCTATCATCCCATCTACCTTGGGCCTCAGAGAAAAGGCCGAAATCCAAAGTTGTTTGAACTTTCTCTTTAAAATAAATGAGTTCAGCTTTTTATTCATTTATTTTTCATTTTTTTTTAGTAACTTAGCGTAGTAGTTTCTTTCGGAGGAATGGCTGGGCCTTTGACTAATTTCTGTCTATTCATCTATCTTGATTTAGAGAAACTTAAGAATCAAGTTGCCTCTGAAAGCATGTTCATTTGAACAACATTGAGATTAGATATAATTTTGTAATTTTTTGTTCTTTCATCAGAAATAAATCTTCCTTTACAGTAGTTCATTATACCCCAAATTGGCACATCAGAAGTGAATACACTGTTCTCATACTGATGCGGTAAAACTAGAAAAAACTAAAATATTTGTTGTAGTTAGCAGTTGTAGCTTGGAGTAATGCTACATTTAGTTATGTTATATAAAAATGCTTAAACCTTAATTTGTTTCCTTATTTTCTAAGACCATGGAAACCTGGATGCTGTGTTAGCAAAATTTCATCTTGTTACCTCCTCTAATAATTTAGGGGAAATAATAAAGTTACTCTAATTGGTAACTTTCCAAATGGAAATCATAGTTCTATTGTTGGGGATGCACAAGAAGGATCTTCTTCTTGTCTCTAGATATTATGCACATTTCAATTTCTCTTAAGTTGAACATTACATTAACTACATATTACATTAACATTTTAAAAACTTTATTTTCAACAAAAATAATACTCTCCCAAAGTGACTACACATGACTCAAATTTATTTGACTGAGCAAAGTAGAATAGGCAGATACTTGAGTCCTCTGATAGTTCAAATAAACATAAAGGGTTATAGTTTTTTTGTTTTTCAAACTACTTAATGTTATTAAATTGGACAGAGTGGGGATTAATGACAAGAATACTAACACAGAATACTTTTCTTTTTTTGAGATGGGATCTTGCTCTGTCGTCTAGGCTGGAGTGCAGTGGCCGGATCTCAGCTCACTGCAAGCTCCGCCTCCTGGGTTCATGCCATTCTCCTGCCTCAGCCTCCCGAGTAGCTGGGACTACAGGCGCCCGCCACCTCGCCTGGGTAATTTTTTGTATTTTTTAGTAGAGACGGGATTTCACCGTGTTAGTCAGGATGATCTCGAACTCCTGACCTCGTGATCTGCCCGTCTCGGCCTCCCAAAGTGCTGGGATTACAGGCTTGAGCCACTGCGCCTGGCCCAGAATACTTCTAAATCAGCATTTTTTTTTTTTTTTTTTTTTTTTTTTTTTGAGACGAAGTCTCACTCTGTCGCCCAGGCTGGAGTGCAGTGGCGCAATCTCCGCTCACTACAAGCTCCACCGCCTCCCGGGTTCCCGCCATTCTCCTGTCTCAGCCTCCCGAGACGCTGGGACTACAGGTGCCCGCCACCATGCCTGGCCAATTTTTTTTTGTATTTTTTTTTTATTATTATACTTTAAGATCTAGGGTACATGTGCATAACGTGCAGGTTTGTTACATATGTATATTTGTGCCATGTTGGTGTGCTGCACCCATCAACTCGTCAGCACCCATCAAGTCATCATTTATATCATGTATAACTCCCCAATGCAATCCCTCCCCCCGCCCCCCTCCCCATGATAGGCTCCAGTGTGTGATGTTCCCTGTCCCTAGTCCAAGTTTCCTCATTGTTCAGTTCCCACCTATGAGTGAGAACATGTGGTGTTTGGTTTTCTCTTCTTGTGATAGTTTGCTAAGAATGATGGTTTCCAGCTGCATCCATGTCCCTACAAAGGACGCAAACTCATCCTTTTTTATGGCTGCATAGTATTCCATGGTGTATATGTGCCACATTTTCTTAATCCAGTCTGTCACAGATGGACATTTGGGTTGATTCCAAGTCTTTGCTATTGTGAATAGTGCCGCAATAAACATACGTGTGCATGGGTCTTTGTAGTAGAATAATTTATAATCCTTTGGGTATATACCCAGTAGTGGGATGGCTGGGTCATATGGTACATCTAGTTCTAGATCCTTGAGGAATTGCCATACAGTTTTCCATAATGGTTGAACTAGTTTACAATCCCACCAACAGTGTAAAAGTGTTCCTATTTCTCCACATCCTCTCCAACACCTGTTGTTTCCTCATTTTTTAATGATTGTCATTCTAACTGGTGTGAGATGGTATCTCATTGTGGTTTTGATTTGCATTTCTCTGATGGCGAGTGATGATGAGCATTTTTTCATCGGTCTGTTGGCTGTATGAATGTCTTCTTTTGAGAAATGTCTGTTCGTATCCTTTGCCCACTTTTTGATGGGGTTGTTTGTTTTTTTCTTGTATATTTGTTTGAGTTCTTTGTAGATTCTGGATATTAGCCCTTTGTCAGATGAGTAGGTTGCAAAAATTTTCTCCCATTCTGTAGGTTGCCTGTTCACTCTGATGGTAGTTTCTTTTGCTGTGCAGAAGCTCTTTAGTTTAATTAGATCGCATTTGTCAATTTTGGCTTTTGCTGCCGTTGCTTTTGGTGTTTTAGACATGAAGTCCTTGCCCATGCCTATGTCCTGAATGGTACTACCTAGATTTTCTTCTAGGGTTTTTATGGTATTAGGTCTAACATTTAAGTCTCTAATCCATCTTGAATTAATCTTCGTATAAGGAGTAAGGAAAGGATCCAGTTTCAGCTTTCTACTTATGGCTAGCCAATTTTCCCAGCACCATTTATTAAATAGGGAATCCTTTCCCCATTTCTTGTTTCTCTCAGGTTTGTCAAAGATCAGATGGCTGTAGATGTGTGGTATTATTTCCGAGGACTCTGTTCTGTTCCATTGGTCTATATCTCTGTTTTGGTACCAGTACCATGCTGTTTTGGTTACTGCAGCCTTGTAGTATAGTTTGAAGTCAGGTAGCGTGACGCCTCCAGCTTTGTCCTTTTGACTTAGGATTGTCTTGGCAATGCGGGCTCTTTTTTGGTTCCATATGAACTTTAAAGCAGTTTTTTCCAATTCTGTGAAGAAATTCATTGGGAGCTTGATGGGGATGGCATTGAATCTGTAAATAACCTTGGGCAGTATGGCCATTTTCACCATATTGATTGTTCCTATCCATGAGCATGGTATGTTCTTCCATTTGTTTGTGTCCTCTTTGATTTCACTGAGCAGTGGTTTGTAGTTCTCCTTGAAGAGGTCCTTTACATCCCTTGTAAGTTGGATTCCTAGGTATTTTATTCTCTTTGAAGCAATTGTGAATGGAAGTTCATTCCTGATTTGGCTCTCTGCCTGTCTGTTACTGGTGCATAAGAATGCTTGTGATTTTTGCACATTAATTTTGTATCCTGAGACTTTGTTGAAGTTGCTTATCAGCTTAAGGAGATTTTGGGCTGAGATGATGGGGTTTTCTAAATATACAATCATGTCATCTGCAAACAGGGACAATTTGACTTCTTCTTTTCCTAACTGGATACCCTTTATTTCTTTCTCTTGCCTGATTGCCCTAGCCAGACTTCCAACACTATGTTGAATAGGAGTGGTGAGAGAGGGCATCCCTGTCTTGTGCCAGTTTTCAAAGGGAATTTTTCCAGTTTTTGCCCATTCAGTATGATATTAGCTGTGGGTTTGTCATAAATAGCTCTTATTATTTTGAGGTACGTTCCATCAATACCGAATTTATTGAGTGTTTTTAGCATGAAGGTATTTTTAGTAACGATGAGGTTTCACCGTGTCAGCCAGGATGGTCCCGATTTCCCGACCTCGTGATCTGTCCGCCTCGGCCTCCCAAAGTGCTGGGATTACAGGCGTAAGCCACCGCGCCCGGCCTAAACTAGCATTTTTTTTATCAAGTGTTCCACACACCCTGGGCTTTGAGATATGTAATTTTTCGGTTGATTAGGTACATTTTATACCTACATTACTCTGTTAAGTTTATTATTTGCCTCATAGGAGAATAAGATTCCTTCTTTATTAGTCATAATGATCATACAGGAGATCTTATTTATTTATTTAATTTTAACTACAAACCCGCGGGTCTATTCTGTATGGCTGTGCCGTTTGTGTACCACACAAAAGAGCTCAGATAAAGGAGTCTCTGGAAGCTCAGATAAATGAGTCAACTGCTAGAATTTTCAATTCTGGTGTGAGGACTAAATATTTATAGAAGATGTCTGGTGTTGCTGTGTGTAATTCACACAAAAGAGCCTATGAAATCAGTGTTTGAAAGATGGTAACTTATCCTTCTGTGTTTCCTTAATTTTGATTCATTTTTTCAAAATGTGTTCTTCTTCTAGTCTTCACCATTGTAATGAGGTTACATTACATCTAGTTGTTCAGACCACAACCTGGAATCACATTAAACTCCAAAATTTGTTCATGCTCCTCATCCAATCTACCAATAAATATTATTGTTTCTGCATTTAAAAAATCTTGACTTTGATCTTGTTTACCTACCCCACTGCTACTTCTCTAGTTCATGTCACTGTCCTTTCTTGCCTGGAGTATTTCAGTAACTATCTGAGTAGAGCTCTCCCTTTCAAATTACTCTTTCTCTTAAAAAAAAAAAAAAAAAAGACACATTTTAAATACTCATAGGGGACATATGATAATTAGTTACATGCATAGAATGTGTAATGATCAAGGATATTTGAGGTGTTCATCACTTTGGGTATTTATCATTTCTACGTGTTACGAATAATTCAAGTTCTCTCTTCTAGCTACCTTGAAATACACATTTGTGTTAACCATAGTCACTCTACTCTTCAGTAGAAGGTAGAAGGTACTCCATTTTTTTGTCTCTTGGTCTCACTCAAATCGTCTACCACAAATGAGCCAGCGTAGCATACTCAACATCTAGGTTTCATCAAGCCAACACTAATACCAATAGTTTCACAAAGCATGTAGATTGAAGTTCAAAGTCCTCCCTTTACCCTGGAAGATCTTGTAATAAGAGAGGTAAACAGAAGCAAAATTTGTAGAAAAAGAGAGCTATTAAAAGACATCTGTTTTAAATATAAATGAATTGAAGACCTAACTATTACTTAAGGTTGCTCTGGGGCTGGTGGGGAGAGTGTGTAGGACGATATTAAAGGAAAAATATTCAAACACTTGTTAAAATGGTAAAGAAGGCTTTAGTCAAAATGATCACAATAAGGGTCAACTCTACTGCAATAAACAGGAGATTGAGTTCAACTCTGAAAAAAGCAAGGACAAATAGCGATGTATGTAGCCAAAGACTGAGAGGATGGTCAGTGGATAAAAAATTACAGAGAAGAGACATTAAGGGTAGGGTAATTTTTGCTAAACTTGTCTAACAAGATTCTTGCTAAAATCAGGCCAAAGACTTAGACATCAAAGGTAGGGGATTGAAGAACATGATTAGATATCAAGGGTGGGTTCAGGGTATGAATAATTGGGATTCTTTGTTAAGACTGAGCTGGTCAGGCCAAAGACAGGATGAGGGTCAAGGTTGAGGGCTAGTGAAAGAGGGCTCAGAGAGCTAATATTTAATCAAGGAGAGAGTCTATGTCCATAGTTAGGTTAATTAGGCAATCTAATAACAGTCCTATTTGTGACTAGTTACTCTGAGTACAGCTCAGGATAATACAAGCTGAACATTGACACTCCATTTTCAGCCTGTGAAATGTATGTAGGTAGATGTGTGTCAGGCAAAGCTCAGAGTCTCATATATCACTATGGGGTAAGAAGGAGTAAATGAAAAGTTGCTGTGAGCTGGTAGGTCCAGAAGGTACCATCTGAGACAAGGATTCAGAGTGTATGGCTGACTTTGAAGCTGATGGCCACTGATGGATCCATGGACACAAACCACAGTTGTCATACTGCCTAATAAATCAGAGCAGATGAAACAAAAATGCCGTATCGGAGAGGTCAGTGGATAAGACTCAGTCGTGGTACAACTGTACAACTCTTTAATACCAAAGTAATACATGTGTACCACCCCTGGCCACAGACTTAGAAAACCCCAAGGAAGCCAGGAGAAATTAAAAATGAATAAACTTGAGTTGAGTCAATTTGATATCTGAATTGATCATACTTAAAATTGGAATTGCTTGCATGACCTTGAATTGGCAAGATAAAGTTTTAGAGATTTTTCTGTATAGGAAGAAATGAAGGCTTACATGTTCGGTTCATTTGAATAAAGTTCTAGAAAAAATAGTTTTATTTGCAACACCTGAGTACTGTATCATAATTGTAAAATATGAGAAATGCATTTGTAAATGCAAGAAGAAATGTTGTTGGAAATAAGAAATTAAGATTTTATTTTAGCAATATTAAAGCCAAGCATTTTAAAACATGCAATATAAAATGTGGCAAGGTTTACCCAGATTTTTCCTTAAAGCAATGTAAACACACCCGTGACTAAAATTTGCCCAAAAGTAATATTTAGGACTCAAATTTGTTTTTATTTAAGGTAGATGTCTTTCAATAACTGTCTTTTCCCTCAACATTTAGCATCATATCTGAAAGAAGTCTCTGACTAGTTTTTAAAACCACTGAAATATAAGTAAGCTAATCTGTAGCAATAATCCATTATTCCTGATTTTCAGTGTTTTTTTTAGTGCTTATCAAAGATCATTATGTCAGTGGCACTTTGTGAAATCATAAAATGTATGCGTAAAAAAAGAATGTATTTTATTTTAAAATATATTGTTTCTCCTGGCAACATTACCACTCACTTCCTAAACAGGAAAGAAGCTATACCAATCCAAAGACAGTATAAATGCTCTTATAAAATTAATAATATCTGAGAATCTGTTTTTGCTAATGGTTTGCCTGTAAATATGAATGTTGCTAGGACTTAACTTTGGTTACTAAGGAAGACTCTTTTATTTAAGTAATTTGTGAGCACTGTAGTTAACAGCTAAATTTCTCTTGGGAGTAGTGAAAAGCCTGTGTCCTTTGGGATAATAAAATATCTTCTTTATGCTTGAAAACTTAATGTATTCAGGCTGTGTCTTCAGGGACACTACACAATTATAATCTTAACCATCATTCTACCTTGGGAGAACAAGCCTGTAAAACTAAGGGCAGCTTTGATGGATGGTTGCTTAGGATGAAATGCTATGTCTTTCCTGCTTACTTTTCCTTCTAAGAGGCTTCTCTTTCAAGTGAGTAAGGAAAATACTGAGACAACAATCATAGTTTCTATGTAGAAGCAAGCTTTCAAAATCACTTTTGAACTTAAAAAGAAAAAGCAAGAAAAACTACCCAATAATATGAGAAATATCTCAATCCAGTTATGACTTAATAATTTAAATTTGAAAGACAAGAGTCAATGATCTTCTTGGTGATTTACAGGAGCCTAATGAATAACAGAGCTCTATTTTCGTGTTCCAGTTTTAAATCAAGAAGACAGAATGAACACAGACAGAACTCAAAATACCACCTTTCTTTTGATAACTTTACTTGTAGTGTGAAGCTACAAATGGAATTCTGCTGTTACTCTGAATCTGAGAATCTGTATTTAAAGGACCATGCTTTACCCAGAGCTCCTTTTAACCAGAAAAAAAGCATTTCCTTGTCCTTGACCGCATGTATTGGTGAAAGCGTTCCAGACTCACTTGCAGGTGTGATTGAAATTAGTTAGCAACTATTCTTTTTAGATGTCAAAAGTATATGTCAGGGTCCTTTTAGTCCCAATTTATTCCCTTCTGTTAAAATGCCAACATTTGATGCACTGGTATGCCATGTTAATTCCATGAAAGTTCTTACGACTATTCTTTATTGGACAACAAGATATAGCTGAGAAACATTTTATGTTTGTGTCAGGACAGAATCACCACACTTCTTCATGTGATTTTCCTAAGGTTGCTGGTCAAATTTTCTTTGGCTAGGGTACTAAGTGTGACTCAGGTCTGAAAAATGATGGTATCTTTGAGCCCTGGGAACCCTGATGAATCTGCAGAGTGACCTGTGATCTAAGCCAGGAATTACAGACAAAGACAAAGGAGGAGGAGAAAGAAAAAGGGGTTGGGGGGCAGCAGTGGGGAGCGGCATAAGCCTGGAAATCATATTGATTTGAATTTGTCATAATTGCTGCCAGATGAGAAGCATTTGTCAGAAATAATAAAGAATGAGGCCAACATATGGAGACAAACAGGGAAAGGAGGAAGTGCTAGTAAACAAGTATGATGACAGAGGAAGAGATTGCATAACTAGTTGCTTATTGCTTGAATTTCTGGATCCAGCAATACCAGAAGTCACCTCTACTTCCTGATTACATAAAACTAGTCAATCTCCTATTTACCTACTATTTGGACACAGGGACTACTTTTGTTTAAATTGACACTTTGATCATTTGTGAGTGAATTATGAAAGATTTCTTATTGTTTAGTGGAAGGAAAGAGCAATAAATTAATAATAAAAACATCTGGGTACTAGTCATGGCTCTGATATTTATTATTTATATGATTATTAGCAAGCCACATATTCATTCTGAATATGAGTTTCCTTATCTCATGTGAAAAAGACACCTTACCTTTACACTTCATAACATTTGTTTAGAGTCAAATAAAATAAAATTGGTTAAAATGTGCGAACTGGCTCTGTCAGACTCAAAGCCTATGGTTTTTTTCCCCACTTCTCTGCAGTGTGTATGTGTCTATCTGAGTACAAGGCCATTACTGATGAGACTATCTAGTGTCATATCCATAATCCTTGGATATAAAAACCTTTTTGGCTTAGAAACTGTCTTTCTGTCCTCCCATATTCAAAAGTACTATGTCATGTCAACAATCGTTGCCCAAAGAGAATTAGTAACCTGAATCATAGAAAGAAAGAAAGAAAGAAAGAAAGAAAGAAAGAAAGAAAGAAAGAAAGAAAGAAAGAAAGAAAGAAAGAAAGAGAAAAAAAGAAAGAAGAAAATAAATAAATAAATAAATAAATAAATAAATAAAAAAGAAAGAAAGAAAAGAAAGAAGGAGGGAAGGAAAGGAAGAAAGGAAGGAAGGAAGGAAGGAAGGAAGGAAGGAAGGAAGGAAGGAAGGAAGGAAGGAAGGAAGGAAGGACGGAAGGAAGGAAGGAAGAAAAGGAAGGAAGGAAGGAAGGAAGGAAGGAAGGAAGAGAGAGAGAGAAAGAAAGAAAACCAACTCGGATTCTCTGTAAGTACTTATTTGCTTTGACAATGAATTTATGTATTAAGAGTCTTCTATAATCCTGATGCCTTCAGCTTATTTGGTTGTCGAGTGTACTATCTCTCAGAGCAGAGAAGGTCAGAGAGCTCCCAGGGCATAAACAAAATAATGGAACTAATGAATTACATGACAGTTAAACTGCACATATTTCACATTAAATGGATAGCTTTGTTTGTTAGTTCAGTCACACAGCTGGTCAATTCACTGCATTAATCAGCTATATTTGATGTTCAAACTGACCAGTATGATAAGGCAAATGGCCAAACTGATTGTTTAATGTAAACACTGTTAAAAGAACTATTTTTTCTCAAATTCTGGAGACTTAGAAATACATTTTAATTTATTAGAACTTTTCTGAAAATTGAAAAATTTGTGTATAACCCAACCCATGGAAAATGCTGCACATAACCCATTGGTGATGCATTTTACCATGCACTGTACCATGCGCTTGAGAGAACCAGTTTATAATATTGAATGGATTTTGGTAATTCAACTAATTTGTAAATTTTATTTTTTAATTTTTATTTTATTTTATATTTGGAAACAGAGTCTCGCTCTATCCCCCAGACGGGAGTGCAGTGGCATGATCTCAACTCACCGCAACTTCCGTCTCGTGAGTTCAAGGGATTCTCTTGCCTTAGCCTCTGGTTTGGGATTAGAGGCATGTGCCACCACACTTGACTAATTTTTGTATTTTTAGTAGAGATGAGGTTTTGCTATGTTGGCTAGGCTGCTCTTGAACCCCTGACCACAGGTGACCCGCCCACCTTGGCCTCCCAAAGTGCTAAGATTACAGACATGAGCCACTGTGCCTGCCATAATTTGTCAATTTTATAATAAAATATGCACTCTAAAGCTTTTTTCAGAGGCCTTTATCTTTTTTTATGTAGGCAATAAACTCGAGAAAAGTACTTTAGATAGACTCATGATAAATTCCAAAACGTTGCTGCCACTGCTATCTCCTCCTAATATCTAAACAATTTCAGCCCTAAAGATATTAAGAAAGTGAAGCCACAGGTTTACTTCTTAATAAAAGTAAATGTCCTGGGTAAATTGCTGTCACATCATACCTTTTGAACAGCCAGAATTTCCTCACTATTGTGCTTCTCTAATAATCACCTTCAAAATAATGTCTTCAAGATATTTTCATCTTTTTTCTTTTAAGACAGAAAAACAAGTGCACATAACTTTGCAGACAAGTATATTTTAAATGTTTATAGAGATAGACACCAGCATTTCTCCTACAAGATTGTTGCAAGAAATGTCCAAGTTTAAAAAGCACTATGAAGAGAGTTTCAAAATATTTATTGATAACTTGTGATAATATTTTAATAAAAATCTGCATTAGTATATGGATTTTCTTTTGGAAAATGTCTTATTTCCTCCCTTATTTCTGTGCATGTTTAATTAATGAGTTCTAATTTAGCATTTTCTTTCCATAAGCTAATAGATCATTTGAAATACTCTCTTTAAATATTCCTTCCTGGTACAGTGTAGCCAGAAGACAAGCCTGGGATTTTAGAACTAGAAGCACTTGAAGAGATCATTTAGGTCATCTCTGATTTTTAATTGTAGTGAAACTTAAGTCCCAGAAGAATTTAATGAAGTGCCCTTTTCTAGTTAATGGCCGCACAAACATAGGAATTCATACTTTTACCCATCCTTGTAAAATATCTTTTCAATTAAAATAAATTTAAAAATTCTGTTTAAAAGCTTCCTTCAGGTTTAACAAATAAATATTCTTAGGGCAATGAAAGAACAGTTTCGTACCTCAATGCAGTTTTAGTCTCTGAACTAGGAGGGAAAGTGATTGAATTGAAGAAGAGACTGAAAAAATAATGTAACTTTTTTTTCCTTTCATAAATGTTTTCTGTTGTTACTGGTGCTGGGAAGATTAGGTTTAATACCTTTTGTGTATGTGTATACATATGTTGTGTTGCAAATTTGTGACTAACTGACAATGAAACCAGGGATATCTCTTTGTTGATATGATCATAAATTAAGTAAATATACGTCACATATGAGGGGTAGAATAAGAACGTATCTGTGGATTAAGGGAAAAAAAACTCTACGTGTGAAATTAGAGTCATATTCATGTCTGCTGAAAAGTTATATTTATCTACTCACGTATACATTTGGAGATATAATGGGTTATACTTGTTTGCATTTTATATTAAATAAAAGCCAAAATATATATAATACATTGCTTTTCCACAAGCCAATATAATTCATTTTACACAGAAAATTGAAATTTACTTATTGGTTTCTCTTAAACTCAGACATTACACTAAATACTATGAGCAGTAGGAGATTCAAAACAAAGAATTATTGGAAAAAATAGGCTTTGAACTACACTTTAGAATACTATATGTCAAATTGACCAGCCAAAGAAGCTGTAGCCTCTGACCCAATGAAGAAAGTGGAAAATCATCTGGGGGCTACCACTGGACCTCTGAGTTTGGCATCCTGTTCTTAATGGAATCAGAAGGTGGCTGACACCCCAGAGCTATACACAAATACCAGTGAAGCTGGAAACTGAACTCTCCAACATATCTACACACACAATAATCTTATTTTCATAACTTGCTTGCCATCAAATAGCCAAAAATCAGTAAAATTTAAAAAGGGCTGCCTCCCAAATTTTCCCTTCAAAACTCGCGTATGAACCTATCTAATTGAAAGAACCTCCTTCACATCCAGTACTGCAAGGGACTCTATGAAATGAAGTCTTTAATTTTCTGCCCTCACCATACAGAAAAGTGCTTTGAGGAGGTGGTAGAAATGAATCAGATCAATGGACTATATCCAACACAGTGTCTTGAAATTCCTCCAGTGCATGTGTAGTTCTAAAATCCTGTTCTGATTTGTTTGTCTAAACTACTAATAGCCTGCTTAGCTGCTTACATTTTCAAAGACCAGATATATCTTTATATACAACCAGCCATTTTCCTAATAGGAGTGGATATATATCAAACTACCCATGATTTTAAGTTTTCTTGCATTCTACTTTGAAACCCTGACAGTGTATAGAAATCCATGGTTGCCCAAGATTTCCTATATCTTATTGTGCTTTATTTTTAAACAAGAAACTAAAATATCTGGCTTTCCTGTCTTAGGCAGTCATTTGTCTGAGATTGAAACTTAATACCTTTTTGGTTTCAGGTATATACGTGTTTTGAATTTTTAAGCAAAAGTAACAAATCATAGATTTCTATATGTAGCATTTTCCTTGTCCGAAAAAAGAAAAGTTACCAACTTGGGTTTAGGATTTTATATTAGTTTGCTAAGGATGCCATAAGAAGATACCAAAGATTGAGTGGCTTAAACAACATAAATGTATTTTCTCACAATTCTGGAGACTGTAAGTTTAAGATCAAGATGTTGGCAGATTTGATTTATTGTGAGACCTTTCTCTTCAGCTTGCATATAGCTGCCTTCTCACTGTGTCCTCTCGTGGCCTTTCCTCTGTATATGCCCATGCCAGTATTTATCTCTTCCTCTTCTTATAAGTACGCCATTCATACTGGAATAGGGCCCAACCCTTCTGACCTATTTAACGTGTATAAAGACCCTTAAACAGTCACATTGGAGTTTAGGGTTTCAATATATACATTTGGGGAGAATATAGTTCAGTCTGTAAAAAACTTATGCAGGGTATTGCAAATAAAGTAAAAATATAAATAATTATTAATATCAAATTTCAAATGTAAAACTTTTAATCATAAATAAAACCTATTAAATGCATGATTTCATATTGTGCACAATATGAAACAGGATTGCACTGGATAGATGTGGCAATATAAACTATAATTATAATATCATTTAAACTTCTACCACTATTTCTAATTATTTTTATGATTACAATCTTTCAAATAAAGCATTCAACCCAAAAGACAAATTTTATTTGGAATGTGATAAATAGAGCATATTTAACATCTTAGTTAAAAATAAATGGAAAGTTCATATTTTAACTTTTATCACTACATCTAATCCAATCAAAGTCTAATTCAAAATGACTTCTAGTTTGTTTATATTTCTGGTGTGTTCAGAAAAACCTTAGATAAAATCTACCTCTTGTAATTATTGATCTAAGAAAATATATTCTATTGGATTATTTAATAAATATAATTTTAAATCAAATATTTATTTAGATTCCTTTATACAAAACTAATTTTAATTATTTTCTCAGATAATGTTTTCCTCTCATCCACATAATAGTAATAGTATTTTTAGCAAACGATTAAGATGTAATCATATTGAAAAATACAGATTTCTTTGTTCTCACTTTTCTTAGATAAATGTAAGTTGTAGAAATATTAGAGAAGAGATTGAAGGTATTTAAAATAAAGCATTTGTATGATATTTTGCTCTCTTGCTAACAGTTCTGTTTTCAATTATGTTTTCTAGTTAGAAGTGTGTTATATATGCCTTCGCCTCATCACAACCTTTGTTTAGGCATGGGAATTAGCAGGTTATATACAGTGTGGTAATTAAAGCAAGTAATGTAAAGTAAGACAATTATTCAGGTTATCGCCTCTCTTCCACAGAAGTAAACGTATGTCACATTTCCACAAGACAACTAGAGATGTGTTAATTGCTCCTTGTGACTGAATCCATCTAGTTCTTACCCTTCCTCTTCTATTCCTCTCACCATATCCACAACACATCCTTTTAACATTTTTTTTTCAGTTATTGTGTTTCAGGGTAATCTTCAACAAACTCCTACACATTTATGTTCAGTAAACTAGATAGACACTTGATATTCACTAAAGATATTTCAAGATCATAATTCCATGCAAAAAACATACTTTTTAAAAAATTTTAGCATTACCCTTCTTCAGATAGAATGACATTTTCAGACAATTTAGATGTGCAATGACAGAACTCCATTATGAGAAGAAAACTCAACAACACCTAGAAATATTGGTGCTGGGAAATTAGCTAAATGAATTCGGTAGTGAACGTACTTTCTCCCGAATGTTTTCTTTGTAGTCCATGTATTTAAAAAGATAAAATGATTTGTTAAAAAATAGAGTAAGTCAAATACCTTCAGCATTTGTCACAAATAATTGGAAGTTGAGATAGATAAAAGCAAGGGAAAAGTAACTTCGTTAGATTAATTTGGAGAGTTTAATAATAACAAAGGATCTCACTAAAGATTTTTTACAAGATTTTTACAAGATTATGCTTGTAAAAATCTTTCTGGCAGTTGGTTAGAAAATATTTTAAATAAGACTTTTCTGTAACAGTTGATATTTGTGCACAATCATATCAAAGTATGTGTATGGCTTGTCATCTTGGTATTTATGATGGTGTAGTTAACCTAGTTTAATATGGTCTGGGTTCCATTTCGGAACACAATCAGTTGAAGTGAAAGAGGCATTTTACAACTCAAGGTTTCTTTTACATGATTTAAATCACTGTTTCAAGAGAAGTACATTAGTAGTGATGAGAATGGGCAACTATAAGAAAAAGACAATAAAAAATGGCTGGCAGAAAATGTCACTTAAAAGCTTTATCCAGTGAAGGGATGCTGTCAGGTACATTTGCTAATTAATAACTGATTCTGAGAGGTAAAAGTCAGCTTCCCGAGTTTTGGTTCCTGATGGTCTTTGTAGTCTTGAATCTTATTCATGGACTTTTGACAGCTCTGCTCCATGAAAAATTTTCCATTACAAGCAGTATTTCATCAGAGACAGTACTAGTGGAGTGTTTTGACTAGGAGACTGTGAGACTTCTAATATGGAGATTCTTTTTTATATTTCTGATGAAACTTGTTAATTCTGCTATTTGCTTTCACATGTTACATCAATTTTTTTCTTTTATAAGCTCCGTACATAATAATTTTAAGCCTTTTGCACATAATTGTGTGTTTTATTGCTCCCCTTTTATATTATGATATATTGGTAAATTTAAAAAAATTGAAAATTCCAATGTTATCAGAAATAATATTTTAAAGAATATCAATGGTTCTACAATTTAAATAGGAATAGAAATTGTTTAAAATTTTTTTGAAAATCCCAATGTTTTCAGAATTAATGTTTTAAAAAATATCAGTGATTCTAAAATTTAAATAAGAATAAGAATTGTTTAATAATATTTTTTGAAAATTCCAATGCTATCAGAATTAATATTTTAAAGAATATCAATGGCTCTACAATTTAAATAGGAATTGGAATTGAAACATATTTCTTTTAAATTAGTGAAAAAAATATTTACACACTTTCAAAGAATTTACACATTTGTAAGAATAAATAAATCAACAAAATTATATGACAGAAACTTAAACTCATTTTTATGCCTTTCTATATTTTTTCCTAAAAATTCACCACTTTAGATAACACACTCATAAGAAATATGAGAAGATTGAGGACAAATTGCATAAAGCAGTAAGCAACATAAATGATTAAGAATTTCAAATAACAGATTAATTAGGGAAAATTAAAATTTAATGCAAATATGAAAATACTGGTAAAAAACAAGGTAGAAATCAGAGAAGCTTCTGTGAATTTGAATAATATACTCTAAGAAAAAGTAACTATAATTTATCACTGAAATATTTTTAAACTAATAAAACGAACCAAAGAATAGTATTTATCTTGAATATCATACCTCAAACATTATACTATTTCATTCTTTTTTTATATAAGAAAAAGGGTAAACACGAATTCATAATCATATGAAACAAGAATCAAAATTTTAAACAATATAATGTAGGAGCATGTATTATCCTTCCAAAATATAAATAAGATATTCAAATATATCTTCTCCTAAGTTGTAATGTACTTCAATATTTGTTTTATTAAATTTTAGTTGCCCCAAAATGAGAGCTATGATATTTAAATGTATGAAATACTTTACTGTTAATAAATAAGATACATGATAGTTGGTAGGGAAATAAATAGTAAAACCCATTTTAAGAGCCTAATCTTGCCCCAAAACAATGAATACGTAAACCATGCCAAGAAAGAGATAAAAAAAAGTAAATGTGTTCAATAAACACCAAGAGATGAAGTGGTATGTATAGAATAGAGGCAAAGTAAATACTAGGTACAAATATTTGTAGTCTTTGGAGAGGTAAAGCAAAAAGTCATGGAAGATAACATATCTTTACAGATATAATTCAATACAACTCAAGAAATAAAAGAAGGTTTGAACTTATAATTCTAAAGACACTGCAATAGGCCTGTGAAACCGTTCTTGAATGGGCAACACAAACGTCTAATCAAGGAAAAGTTTTGAGAGCATTGCTCATCTACTTTGCTATTCATCTTTCTTTTCTATATGTTAGCATAGTCAGGTTATATCTATGTACCCAACATACTTTGGCTGATTGACATTTATACTTGAATATTGTGTGGGTAAGCTTACTTACCCTGGAGGCAGACTGGCTGGATTCAAATGCTAATTTCATCAACTACCGCATACGTTGGGGCAAATATATAAAGCTTCATGCCTCAATTTCTACTTCTTCAAAATGTGAAAAATAATAATACGTATCTCATCAGTTGACATCAACAGTATCTGTTTGTTAAATAAATAAATAATAAATATAACTAAAATGTGTGCTTGTGAATATTGAAAACATGAGATGATATATCTGGAACAGTTTGAATATTGTTAAGCTAGACAAACCTAAACTGGAAATACATTTCCTATTAACAATATTAAATAAAAGTGCTTAGTAAAAAAGAATCCCACCTCCCTTAGCTAAATACTTTTGTGGAAATAAATGGGGAAAAGAATACTAGCTTTGACTTAAAAGGACTTTTACTTATTACCACATGAATATAACATAAGCAGCTCAAATGTTCTGAGTCTTTACTCTTATCTGTAAAATATTAAAATTAAAAGCCAGGTTAAATTGCAATTTTCCTTTAGCATATATCTTAAGAATGACAAACATGCTTCACTTAATTTTAGCACAGTATATAGAACTTTAAATATTATATTAGTTTGGAAGAGTGTACATCACAATCACAGAAATCTTTCAAGTTAATCATCACAAAATTATGTAAGAATAAAAATATTAATATTAAAATATTTAAGGCTAATTCATATTTTATTCCCCAAATTAAGTTGGATTAAGAAAATTTGAGGTTATTGTTTTGAACATGTACATGAAAAATTATTGATTAATCCATTAACATCTTTTAAAAGAACCATGAAGAAGAAAAACCACCATAAACATTTTGGAAAGTTTCAAATAGATAACTCTGTTAATGTTCTCTGCAACTTACTTTCCTCTTATCTTTGTCTATCACTGACCTACAAATCTTAAACTGAGCTCTTATATTAAGTTAAATAAACATATCTTAAAGCATGCGCAATTTGCAATAATTATTGGGATTGAAATAGCGTATTATTTTATAAATCATCTTTGCTTATTTTTAAAAAATGAGTTAGTGAATACCTCTTACTTTCATCTATGTTAAATAAAAATAGGTTATTTCTGTAGGCTAAGTATTCAATAAAATAATTAAAGGCATATCTTTATAGATCCATGCATTTTTTACAAGATTATAGCATCACCTGTAGTCCTAGCTAAGCAGGAGACGGGGGTAGGAGAATTGCTTGGGCTGGGAGGTTGAGGCTGGAGTGAACTGAGATTGTGTCACTGCATTCCAGGCTGGGAGGCAGAGTAAGACCCTGTCTCAAAAAAAAAAAAAAAAAAAAAAAATTATAGCAAACATATTTTCATAATTATCCAGGACTCCCACATGAAAAGTCTTCTTCAATGGCACTGTAAAGCTGCAGAAACATTGAGCATTTAAAGAATTAGGACTCACAAATGTATTACCTATTGTTATGGACAGAATCGTCTCCTTCCCAAAATTCGTATGTTGATTGAAGTCCTAACCACCACAGTTTGTGACTATATTTGGAGATAAGGTTTTTCAAGAAGTATTTGAGTTAAAAAGAGGTAATAACTCTGGGCTCTAACACAATACGACTGATGTTCTTAAAAAAGAAGTGATTAGGACACAAATACATACAGAGGGAAGACCATGTGAAGACACAGGCAGAAGATGGCCGCCTGCAATCCGAGACTAGAGAGTTCAAAAGAAATCGGCTGGGCGCGGTGACTCAAGCCTGTAATCCCAGCACTTTGGGAGGCCGAGGTGGGTGGATCACGAGGTCAGGAGATCGAGACCATCCTGGCTAACACAGTGAAACCCCGTCTCTACTGAAAATACGATAAACCAGCCGGGTGTGATGGCGGGCGCCTGTAGTCTCAGCTACTCGGGAGGCTGAGGCAGGAGAATGGCGTGAATCTGGGAGGCGGAGCTTGCAGTGAGCCTAGATGGGGCCACTGCACTCCAGCCTGGGCGACTGAGCGAGACTCTGCCTCAAAAAAAAAAAGAAAAAGAAATCAACCCGGCCGGGCGCGGCGGCTCATGCCTGCAATCCCAGCACTTTGGGAGGCCGAGGGGCCCAGATCATGAGGCCAGAAGATCGAGACCATCCTGGCCAACATGGTGAAACTCCGTCTCTACTAAAAATACAAAATTAGCCAGGCGTAGTGATGCACGCCTCTAATCCCAGCTACTCAGGAGACTGAGACAGGAGATCACTAGAACCCGGGAGGAGGAGGTTGCAGTGAGCCAAGATCGCGCCACTGCACTCCAGCCTGGTGACAGAGCGAGACTCAGTCTCAAAAAGAAAAAAAAAAAAAAAAAACCAACCCTACTGAAACCTTCATTTCAGACTTGTTGGTCCAAAATAGTAAGAAAATAAGTTTATCTTGTTCAAGCTATCTAGTATTTTGTTATGCCAGCCTTAGCAAACTAATGTACAGTCACGAATTACTTAATGATGGGGACACATTCTGAGAAGCATTCATTGTTAGGCAATTTCATCGTTGTGCAAAGGTCATGAGTGTACTTACCCAAACCTAGAGAGTATAGCCTACTACACACCTAAACGTGGTATAGCCTCTCATGCTCCTGGGCTGCAAACCTGTACAGTATTCTACTGTAGTGAATACTATAAGTAATTGGAACGTAATTATGTTTTTGTATCTAAACTTAGAAAAAGTACCATGGAAATGTGGCATAAAAGATTAAAAACATGATTTACCTGTATAGGTCACTTACTATGAATGGAGTTTGCAGGTCTGGAAGTTGCTCTGGATGAGTCAGTGAGTGAGCGGGCAGTGAGTGTGAAGGCTTAGGACACTACACTACCGTAGACTTTATAAACACTGTATACTCAGGCCACACAAAAATTTATTTTTAAAAATTTCTTTCTTCAATAATAAATTAGCATTAGCTTACTGTAATTCTTATAAGCTTTTAAATTTTTTTTAACTTTTTGACTCTGTTGAAATAAGCTTAAAATACAAACACATTTTACAGCTGTACAAACATATATATGTATATATTTATGTTATATTGTGAGATTTTTTATATTCTTTTAATGTTTTATTTTTTACTTTTTAAGCTTTTTGTTTGTTTGTTAAAAAAGAAGACACAGGCCGGGCGCGGTGGCTCAAGCCTGTAATCCCAGCACTTTGGGAGGCCGAGACGGGCGGATCACGAGGTCAGGAGATCGAGACCATCCTGGCTAATACGGTGAAACCCTGTCTCTACTTAAAAATACAAAAAACTAGCCAGGCGACGAGGCGGGCGCCTGTAGTCCCAGCTACTCGGGAGGCTGAGGCAGGAGAATGGCGTAAACCCGGGAGGCGGAGCTTGCAGTGAGCTGAGATCCGGCCACTGCACTCCAGCCTGGGCGACAGAGCGAGACTCCGTCTCAAAAAAAAAAAAAAAAAAAAAAAAAAAAAAAAAAAAAAAAAAAAAAAAAAAAAGAAGACACAAACACAAACATTAGCCTAGGCTTACCCAGGGTCAGGAATATAAATATCACTTGTTTTCTACCTCAGCATCTTGTCCCACTGGAAATTCTAACATGTTACTAGGTGAGAGGAATTTCTCACCTCCATTATAATTCTATGAAAACACTGTCATATATACAGTTGCTCATTGTCCAAAGCAATGTATATGGTACATGACTTTACCTGCTTGAAGTACCTGCTTTATGTGCCATTGATAGTCACTTCCTTTTCCTCTTACGCACTCTTATCTTTTTTCTGCTCCTATTTCTCCTTTTCCTGTAGTTCCTCTTTTTTATCTGATTTAGGTAAACAAGAGAATATTCTCTTACTCATGTCTTGTTATTATGCTGATTCTTCCACTTTATGAATTTGCACATAGTGCAATGAAATATATGTTCAAAGTGATTTTCAGAATAATTGCATTATTTATTTTTTTTTTGATGGCACAGGTCACATTGACGATAACATTATCCTTTATTTTAGTTGTTGCTCTTTTTATTAAGTGCAATTGGAATATCACTTTTTCTATCAATTTCTTCACTATTTTTACAAATATAGCTATCTCTCCTATCCCTTCCTGTAACAGTATTGCTGGTTTGCATGGCTCCATTTGAAAGGTTTAGTTATGTGAATATCCTTTATACTAATAACTTGGTAATAATAACATCCTGTGTGGTGACCCATATTATAATTCCCACCACAATTATAGCAACAAAGTTTTCCTTCAAAACTGTCCAACCAATGCAGTTATTTGAGGCTTTATATTTAAATAAAACGTTTACTTTACTTTTAGTCATAAAATCTAAGTTTCTGCCTCAGGTCATGACTAGATAACTGCTACCAGCAATTCTTTCCATTGTAAACAACTAGTAAACTGGAGAAAAGAATAAAACAACTTTTTTCATATTTGGACAACTGGCTACGAAGAAGTGATTCCTGAAAGAGGGAAACAAATGAGATGAGCCCCCGCAATTGTTCAGGATTTGTACTTGGAGGTATTAACCATATCATAGCATCAGGAGGGGAGTTAAAACGCAAAATTACTTTCCGGAACTAAGCAAAGATATATAAGATTGAGAGAGTGACATGGCCAGAATTTGTGGAGTAGCATTCTAGAGAACATAAATCTATTCAGAAAAAAAACGGGAATCTGTTTCAGTCTTGCTTTGCGTCCTTGACTGAATGCCAAGATGTGCTGTAGAGAATCAGATTCCACAAGGCTCAGAAAAAATATGACTATCAGGGAAATAACATCTACTGAGGAACTGATACAAGATTAAGAGACATTTTGTTTCTGATTGATGAGAATTGAAGTCTTTAAGTATCAGCTAATGTATTCAGTAGATATACCAATAAAACTAAGAGAAGGACTGAAGTTTAACTAGACCTAACCTGTATATTAGAAGCTGTTTTAGATCTACAAAAACATGTCTTTAAAAGATCAATCTGATCTGCCAAGAAATAAACGGCCTGGTTTTTTTTAAAATAGCCTAACATTCTTTAAACAAAAATTTAAACATTCAAGGCATAATTTATAATGTTTAGCATATGATCTAATATTACTAAATATGACAAAAAGAAGAAATGCATCCCCTGTAACCAAGAGAAAAATCAGTCAATAGAAATATTTAGGACTGATAAAGATGAAGAAAAAAATCAACAAAAAAAATTTTAAAATGTCGGCCGGGTGCAGTGGCTCACGCCTGTAATCCCAGCACTTTGGGAGGCCGAGACAGGCAGATCACGAGGTCAGGAGATCAAGATCATCCTGGTTAACACGGTGAAACTCCATCTCTACTAAAAATACAAAAAAAAAAAAAAAAAAAGCTGGGCATAGTGGCGGGCGCCTGTAGCCCCAGCTACTTGGGAGGCTGAAGCAGGAGAATAGCGTGAACCCGGGAGGCGGAGCTTGCACTGCACTGCACTGCACTCCAGCCTGGGCGACTGAGCAAGACTCCATCTCAAAAAAAAAAAAAAAAAAAAAAAATTCAAATATCAATTATACATAACTTTTAGGTCATTAAATAGATATTATCCACAGAATGAATAGAGAAATGGAAGCTCTATAAAAACTAAAATACAACTTCCCAAGGGAAAAAAGCTCTCCTATGGAGCTTAAGAGAATATCAGACACTTGCTTGAATTTGACAGCAGTGAAATTGAGAACATGGCAATACAAACTGTTCAAAATTTTGTTCTTTCCTTCTTTATTTTTATTATACTTTAAGTTCTAGGGTACATGTGCATAACGTGCAGGTTTGTTACATATGTATACTTGTGCCATGTTGGTGTGCTGCACCCATCAACTCGTCAGCACCCATCAATTCATCATTTATATCATGTATAACTCCCAGTGCAATCCCTCCCCCCTCCCCCCTCCCCATGATAGGCCCCAGTGTGTGATGTTCACCTTGCTGAGTCCAGGTGATCCCATTGTTCAGTTCCCACCTATGAGTGAGAACATGCGGTGTTTGGTTTTCTTTTCTTGTGATAGTTTGCTAAGAATGATGGTTTCCAGCTGCATCCATGTCCCTACAAAGGACGCAAACTCATCCTTTTTTATGGCTGCATAGTATTCCATGGTGTATATGTCCCACATTTTCTTAATCCAGTCTGTCACAGATGGACATTTGGGTTGATTCCAAGTCTTTGCTATTGTGAATAGTGCCGCAATAAACATACGTGTGCATGTGTCTTTATAGCAGCATGATTTATAATCCTTTGGGTATATACCCAGCAGTAGGATGGCTGGGTCATATGGTACATCTAGTTCTAGATCCTTGAGGAATTGCCATACAGTTTTCCATAATGGTTGAACTAGTTTACAATCCCACCAACAGTGTAAAAGTGTTCCTATTTCTCCACATCCTCTCCAACAACTGTTGTTTCCTGACTTTTGAATGATTGCCATTCTAACTGGTGTGAGATGGTATCTCATTGTGGTTTTGATTTGCATTTCTCTGACGGCGAGTGATGATGAGCATTTTTTCATGTGTCTGTTGGCTGTATGAATGTCTTCTTTTGAGAAATGTCTGTTCATATCCTTTGCCCACTTTTTGATGGGGTTGTTTGTTTTTTTCTTGTAAATTTGTTTGAGTTCTTTGTAGATTCTGGATATTAGCCCTTTGTCAGATGAGTAGATTGCAAAAATTTTCTCCCATTCTGTAGGTTGCCTGTTCACTCTGACGGTAGTTTCTTTTGCTGTGCAGAAGCTCTTTAGTTTAATTAGATCCCATTTGTCAATTTTGGCTTTTGCTGCCATTGCTTTTGGTGTTTTAGACATGAAGTCCTTGCCCATGTCTATGTCCTGAATGGTACTACCTAGATTTTATTCTAGGGTTTTTATGCTATTAGGTCTAACATTTCAGTCTAATCCATCTTGAATTAATCTTCTTATAAGGAGTAAGGAAAGGATCCAGCTTCAGCTTTCTACTTATGGCTAGCCAATTTTCCCAGCACCATTTATTAAATAGGGAATCCTTTCCCCATTTCTTGTTTCTCTCAGGTTTGTCAAAGATCAGATGGCTGTAGATGTGTGGTATTATTTCCGAGGACTCTGTTCTGTTCCATTGGTCTATATCTCTGTTTTGGTACCAGTACCATGCTGTTTTGGTTACTGCAGCCTTGTAGTATAGTTTGAAGTCAGGTAGCGTGACGCCTCCAGCTTTGTCCTTTTGACTTAGGATTGTCTTGGCAATGCGGGCTCTTTTTTGGTTCCATATGAACTTTAAAAGAGTTTTTTCCAATTCTGTGAAGAAACTCATTGGTAGCTTGATGGGGATGGCATTGAATCTGTAAATAACCTTGGGCAGTATGGCCATTTTCACGATATTGATTCTTCCTATCCATGAGCATGGTATGTTCTTCCATTTGTTTGTGTCCTCTTTGATTTCACTGAGCAGTGGTTTGTAGTTCTCCTTGAAGAGGCCCTTTACATCCCTTGTAAGTTGGATTCCTAGGTACTTTATTCTCTTTGAAGCAATTGTGAATGGAAGTTCATTCCTGATTTGGCTCTCTGCTTGTCTGTTACTGGTGTATGAGAATGCTTGTGATTTTTGCACATTAATTTTGTATCCTGAGACTTTGCTGAAGTTGCTTATCAGCTTAAGGAGATTTTGGGCTGAGACGATGGGGTTTTCTAAATATACAATCATGTCATCTGCAAACAGGGGCAATTTGACTTCTTCTTTTCCTAACTGAATACCCTTGATTTCTTTCTCTTGCCTGATTGCCCTAGCCAGAACTTCCAACACTATGTTGAATAGGAGTGGTGAGAGAGGGCATCCCTGTCTTGTGCCAGTTTTCAAAGGGAATTTTTCCAGTTTTTGCCCATTCAGTATGATATGAGCTGTGGGTTTGTCATAAATAGCTCTTATTATTTTGAGGTACGTTCCATCAATACCGAATTTATTGAGCGTTTTTAGCATGAAGGGCTGTTGAATTTTGTCAAAAGCCTTTTCTGCATCTATTGAGATAATCATTTGGTTCTTGTCTTTGGTTCTGTTTATATGCTGGATTACATTTATTGATTTGGGAATGTTGAACCAGCCTTGCATCTCAGGGATGAAGCCCACTTGATCATGGTGGATAAGCTTTTTGATGTGCTGCTGAATCCGGTTTGCCAGTATTTTACTGAGGATTTTTGCATCGATGTCCATTAGGGATATGGTCTAAAATTCTCTTTTTTTGTTGTGTCTCTGCCAGGCTTTGGTATCAGGATGATGTTGGCCTCATAAAATGAGTTAGGGAGGATTCCCTCTTTTTCTATTGATTGAATAGTTTCAGAAGGAATGGTACCAGCTCCTCCTTGTACCTCTGGTAGAACTCAGCTGTGAATCCATCTGGTCCTGGACTTTTTTTGGTTGGTAGGCTATTAATTATTGCCTCAATTTCAGAGCCTGCTATGGTCTATTCAGGGATTCAACTTCTTCCTGGTTTAGTCTTGGAAGAGTGTAAGTGTCCAGGAAATTATCCATTTCTTCCAGATTTTCTAGTTGATTTGCGTAGAGGTGTTTATAGTATTCTCTGATGGTAGTTTGTATTTCTGTGGAGTCGGTGGTGATATCCCCCTTTTCATTTTTTATTGCATCTATTTGATTCCTCTCTCTTTTCTTCTTTATTAGTCTTGCTAGCGGTCTGTCAATTTTGTTGATCTTTTCAAAAAACCAACTCCTGTATTCATTGATTTTTTGGAGGGTTTTGTGTCTCTATCTCCTTCAGTTCTGCTCTGATCTTAGTTATTTCTTGCCTTCTGCTAGCTTTTGAATGTGTTTGCTGTTGCCACTCTAGATCTTTTAATTGTGATGTTAGAGTGTCAATTTTAGATCTTTCCTGCTTTCTCTTGTGAGCATTTAGTGCATAAATTTCCCTCTACACACTGCTTTAAATGTGTCCCAGATATTCTGCTATGTTGTATCTTTGTTCTCATTGGTTTCAAAGAACATCTTTATTTCTGCCTTCATTTCGTTATGTACCCAGTAGTCATTCAGGAGCAGGTTGTTCAGTTTCCATGTAGTTGAGCAGTTTTGATTGAGTTTCTTTGTCCTGAGTTCTAGTTTGATTGCACTGTGGTCTGAGAGACAGTTTGTTATAATTTCTGTTCTTTGACATTTGCTGAGGAGTGCTTTACTTCCAATTATGTGGTCAATTTTGGAATAAGTGCGATGTGGTGCTGAGAAGAACGTATATTCTGTTGATTTGGGGTGGAGAGTTCTATAGATGTCTATTAGGTCTGCTTGGTGCAGAGATGAGTTCAATTCCTGGATATCCTTGTTAACTTTCTGTCTCATTGATCTGTCTAATGTTGACAGTGGAGTGTTGAAGTCTCCCATTATTATTGTATGGGAGTCTAAGTCTCTTTGTAAGTCTCTAAGGACTTGCTTTATGAATCTGCGTGCTCCTGTATTGGGTGCATATATATTTAGGATAGTTAGCTCTTCCTGTTGAATTGATCCCTTTACCATTATGTAATGGCCTTCTTTGTCTCTTTGATCTTTGATGGTTTAAAGTCTGTTTGATCAGAGACTAGGATTGCAACCCCTGCTTTTTTTTGTTCTCCATTTGCTTGGTAGATCTTCCTCCATCACTTTATTTTGAGCCTATGTATGTCTTTGCGTGTGAGATGGGTCTCCTGAATACAGCAGACTGATGGGTCTTGACTCTTTATCCAGTTTGCCAGTCTGTGTCTTTTAATTGGAGCATTTAGTCCATTGACATTTAAGGTTAATATTGTTATGTGTGAACTTGATCCTGCCATTATGATATTAACTGGTCATTTTGCTGGTTAGTTGATGCAGTTTCTTCCTAGCCTCGATGGTCTTTACATTTTGGCATGTTTTTGCAATGGCTGGTACCAGTTGTTCCTTTCCATGTTTAGGGCTTCCTTCAGGGTCTCTTGTAAGGCAGGCCTGGTGGTGACAAAATCTCTAAGCATTTGCTTATCTGTAAAGGATTTTATTTCTCCTTCACTTATGAAACTTAGTTTGGCTGGATATGAAATTCTGGGTTGAAAATTCTTTTCTTTAAGAACGTTGAGTATTGGCCCCCACTCTCTTCTGGCTTGCAGAGTTTCTGCCAAGAGATCTGCTATTAGTCTGATGGGCTTCCCTTTGTGGGTAACCCGACCTTTCTCTCTGGCTGCCCTTAAGATTTTTTCCTTCATTTCAACTTTGGTGAATCTGGCAATTATGTGTCTTGGAGTAGCTCTTCTGGAGGAGTATCTTTGTGGCGTTCTCTGTATTTCCTGAATTTGAATGTTGGCCTGCCCTACTAGGTTGGGGAAGTTCTCCTGGATGATATCCTGAAGAGTGTTTTCCAACGTGGTTCCATTTTCCTCCTCACTTTCAGGCACCCCAATCAGACGTAGATTTGGTTTTTTTATGTAATCCCATACTTCTTGCAGGCTTTGTTCATTTCTTTTTCTTCTTTTTTCTTTTGGTTTCTCTTCTCGCTTCATTTCATTCATTTGATCCTCAATCACTGACTACTCTTTCTTCCAGTTGATCGAGTTGGTTACTGAAGCTTTTGCATTTGTCACGCATTTCTCATGTCATGGTTTTCATCTCTGTCATTTCGTTTATGACCTTCTCTGCATTAATTAGTCTAGCTGTCAATTCTTCCACTCTTTTTTCAAGATTTTTAGTTTCTTTGCGCTGGGTACGTAACTCCTCCTTTAGCTCTGAGAAGTTTGATGGCCTGAAGCCTTCTTCTCTCATCTCGTCAAAATCATTCTCTGACCAGCTTCGATCCGTTGCTGGTGATGGGCTGCGCTCCTTTGCAGGGGGAGATGCGCTCTTATTTTTTGAATTTCCAGCTTTTCTGCCCTGCTTTTTCCCCATCTTTGTGGTTTTATCTGTCTCTGGTCTTTGATGATGGTGACGTACTGATGGAGTTTTGGTATAGGTGTCCTTCCTGTTTGATAGTTTTCCTTCTGACTGTCAGGACCCTCAGCTGTAGGTCTGTTGGAGATTGCTTGAGGTCCACTCCAGACCCTGTTTGCCTGGGTATCAGCTGCAGAGGTTGCAGAAGATAGAATATTGCTGAACAGCGAGTATACCTGTCTGATTCTTTCTTTGGAAGCTTCCTCTCAGGGGTGTACTCCACCCTGTGAGGTGTGGGGTGTCAGACTGCCCCTAGTGGGGGATGTCTCCCAGTTAGGATACTCAGGGGTCAGGGACCCACTTGAGCAGGCAGTCTGTCCCTTCTCAGATCTCAACCTCCATGTTGGGAGATCCACTGCTCTCTTCAAAGCTGTCAGACAGAGTCGTTTGCGTCTGCAGATGTTCTGCTGCTTTTTTGTTGTTGTGGTTGAGCTGTGCCCTGTCCCCAGAGGTGGAGTCTACAGAGACAGGTAGGTTTCCTTGAGCTGCTGTGAGCTCCACCCAGTTCGAGCCTCCCAGCGGCTTTGTTTGCCTACTTAAGCCTCAGCAATGGCAGGCGCCCCTCCCCCAGCCTCGCTGCTGCCTTGCGGTTAGATCGCAGACTGCTGTGTTAGCAATGAGGGAGGCTCCGTGGGCGTGGGACCTTCCCGGCCAGGTGTGGGATATATTCTCCTGGTGTGCCCGTTTGCTTAAAGCACAGTATTGGGGTGGGAGTTACCCGATTTTCCAGGTGTTGTGTGTCTCAGTTCCCCTGGCTAGGAAAAGGGATTCCCTTCCCCCTTGTGCTTCCCAGGGGAGGCGATGCCTCGCCCTGCTTCAGCTCTCGCTGGTCCGGCTGCAGCAGCTGACCAGCACCGATTGTCCGGCACTCCCTATGAGATGACCCCAGTACCTCAGTTGAAAATGCAGAAATCACCAGTGTTCTGTGTCACTCGTGCTGGGAGTTGGTGACTGGAGCTGTTCCTATTCGGCCATCTTGCTCCGCCCCCTGTCCAAACTTTTGAGGAATGGAGAGAAAAATATGAGTCGGAAAAATTAAGAGACATGTGAGAATATATCAATCTTTCCAATATATGAATAATTCAAGTTTAAGTATTTCAAAATAATTGGAGAGAAAAAATATTTAAAGAAATGATATCCAAGATTTTTCTAAATTTCATGGAACCTGCATAAATAACATTATAACTAAATCCCCAAAAAACAATACTGAAAGCAGTCATACAAGTAGTATGGGTAAAGTGAAGTATTAAATAAAGGGAAACAAAAGTAAAGATAATTGTGGACTCCTCATCCTCTAAAGTGTATTTTGGAAGACAATGGGATGATGTATTTAGATTGATGGGAAACATTGTCAATGATAATTCAATATCTTCTCAGAATATCCTTAAAAAATGAGTGGAAAGTAGAATACAATAAAAGATGAGAAAGTTTGAAGCACTCACTGCAAGGGCTGTTTAAATATGTATTTCAGGCAGAGGGCAAATTATTTCATGTGGAAACTCATCTATAAAAAGAAATAGCACCAACACATAAATGTGTAGGTTCATTTAATATTTTCCCAGTCATTTTTAAAATTCGTTTACAAAATACCTGACTACTCAATAAAAAGTGGCAACTTTTACTGTGGATCTTAATGTCAATTCATAGAAGCATAATGATTGCAATAATAAAATGATTTGCAAGTAAATTTCCCAGTAAATGGCTGGGGATGAGAACACGTTTGTGAGGTTCTTATACATGAAATGGTATAACATTAAAACATTATTTCAAGTACTTTGACACACCCTTGAAATTCCATAAAATTCAATATTTTCTGCATTTCTGATTCTTTTTTTTTTTCTCCCCCCTTTGGAAGATCTTCCTGCCTAAGATTCCTTTTAGCTGATTTTTTGAATTTTCAAAATGTTTCCTTCATTCAATTCTGAGATTAATGGGAAGAAAATAAAGAATTCTTAAAAATTTGGAAAAGGATAATCTCAGCACTTTGGGAGGCCAATGCAGGTGCATCACGAAGTCAGGAGATCGAGGCCATCCTGGCTGACATGTTGAACTCCCGTCTCTACTAAAAAAATTACAAAAAATTAGCTGGGCATGGTGACAGGCGCCTGTAGTCCCAGCTACTCGGGAGGCTGAAGCAGGAGAATGGTGTGAACCCAGGAGGCAGAGCTGGCAGTGATCTGAGATTGCGCCACTGCACTCCAACCAGGGTGACAGAGCGAGACTCTGTTTCAAAGAAAAAAAAATTGGAAAAGGATTATGTTTCAGTAGTTATATTTTGTTAAGAATAATTTTATTGTAATGTTTATTATGAGTTTATTTAGGGATTGGCTTCAATTTTCATGTCCCACTATAGAAAAAAAAAAAAAAAAATGAAAGAAAGAAAGAAAATGAAAGGTTTACTCTGATCCACCAGAGGCCATTTCATTCTACTTGCCTTGATTATAGATATTTGTGTTTCTTCAGATCATCATTCAATAATATTTAATGTCTTGGCCATTAGGCCTTCAATTTATCCATATTTGGTATTCTTGCAAAAACAGATGTAAATGTGTTTGAGAAATAGTCATGGGTTTCATTTTGCTTCTTATTCCAGTATGTAGAAAAGAAGAAAATATGCTTCCTTTCTTATTAAAGTAGTCTTGGTAGATTAAATAAACAAAATAGCATTTGAGTAGGAAATGTATTTAGATCTGAATTGCCTTAATTGGACATTTATGTTGATCAAATTGAACGTCTAATGGCTCTATTTTATAGATTGAGAAAATAAATTTAATGACTCAGTCCCAAGAGAGGATTTTGCTTAATACAATTAACAAGAAAAAGAGCCATGTTCATTTTATTAGAGGGAACTTTTATCATTCATTTTAATCTACTTAATGATATTCAAGCATAGTTGGGTGCATTGATATGTTAATTATTTCATGACACAGATACATATGAACACAGACTTTTACAAGGAAGAAAAAGAAAGGAAAAGTCTGCACATAAGTACCCAGTGTCAAAAAGTCTGCTTAGTATCTGCAATAAGTGAGAATAAACTGTATATTCATAAAGAAAGAGTTTTTCCTCCTTCCAGTAGTAACATTTTCCAAATATTTATATTCTTTTAATGCTATTTCACATTTATGCATTTCCATACTTTACTAAGTGCTTTGTATTGTCAGAAATATGTATTGGATCCTTATGCATTAATGAAATCTCTTATATTTGTTTCATGCCTCTCTCCAAGTGAATTTGTTGACTAAATCACAATTGCTCCTTGAAATGCAAGACCTGTGAAACTAAAGCAGACACACATTTTTAAAAAATGTAATGGACACAGTAAACAAAGTCTCTTTTACAAGTCATTTCAGATCAAGTATGAACTATATTCAGTCATTAATTTGTCATATTTACTCTTACTCTCATCTTTAAATTCTAAACATGTGTCTTACATGAGTTACTTTTTGATCTTTCAGTGATCGTCTGTTTCTCTGAAGTCTCCTTATGCCTATGCAGTGCTTTCATAGCAAAATTTTCCGACATTTGTTATAGAACTTTCATATTACATTATAGTTTGTAGTGCAAGTGCATGTTTATTCTTAGTTATCACTTTAATTTGTTCTTTTACTCTATTAGCATTTCTTGTATGAATTATTTGTTAGGTACTCTGCTGGACAATTCTTAAGAAAAGAAAAAGAGAAACATGTTTGTCTTTCTAATACTTATAAAGTTGTAATAATATTTTTTAATGAATGACTGGAAAGATGGATGGATGAATCAGTAAATGTCCACCCCTGCAGTATCTTTCTGCATTGATAAGGAGGTTTTTAAATAGTTACTAAAAATTTAAAAAAAAAGAATTGTGTTTTCTTTTTTTTTTTTTTTTTGAGACGGAGTCTCGCTCTGTCGCCCAGGCTGGAGTGCAGTGGCCGGATCTCAGCTCACTGCAAGCTCCGCCTCCCAAGTTCACGCCATTCTCCTGCCTCAGCCTCCTGAGTAGCTGGGACTACAGGCGCCCGCCAGGTCGCCCGGCTAGTTTTTTGTATTTTTAGTAGAGACGGGGTTTCACCATGTTAGCCAGGATGGTCTTGATCTCCTGACCTCGTGATCCGCCCGTCTCGGCCTCCCAAAGTGCTGGGATTACAGGCTTGAGCCACCGCGCCCGGCCGAATTGTGTTTTCTTTAACAAAATATCATGTGTGCAGAGTCATAAATGAGTAATGACAGGAAAGCTCAAATTAAACATGAAACAATTACCTCATAACTCGTTATTTAGTCCTCACAAAATTTAGTGTCAGAGATTTTTGAAATCTTCTTGGAGTTATAGATACATTCATAATTGTACTATCTGATTTGCAATGATCACTATCTTTTCATTTATCATTTATCTTTCTAATTTTATGCATTTTACAGACAAATTATTTAGTGAAAATAAAATTATCTAACTACTGAATTTATTACATTTTTCAGCTGAGGAAAAAAAAAAAAAAGAATGCTGAAATCAGAAATAAAAAGCCAGAAAATATTTTCTACAATTAAAACTATATTAAGAAATGTGTTTGGTAAAATCACTAACATGTGCAAAATAAAAGAAACAGAAGGTAGGGAGGTGATCCCCAAGTTTGGGAGGAATGGAAGTAGGAATTACTGTGAAAAGTGTATGGAGTTTCAGTGTTGCAAATTGAAAAATTGTACGATAATCTGAATATAATTAACACTACTTAAAATGGTTATGATGCTAATTTTAAATTATGTGTTTCTTACCATAACAAAACTATAATAAAAATTGTTGACTCATAAATTTTTCCAAAACATATTCCTAGCATTCATTAAAGAAAACATTTCTCAAACTATCAGTTTTGTACACTTGCCAAGTAATGAATAAAACAAAAAAAAAAAACCAAAACACAGTTAAAAATCCCCAAATAGTTTTTTATGTGAACTACTTTTTTTTTTTTTTTTTTTTTTTTGAGACGGAGTCTCGCTCTGTCGCCCAGGCTGGAGTGCAGTGGCCGGATCTCAGCTCACTGCAAGCTCCGCCTCCCAAGTTCACGCCATTCTCCTGCCTCAGCCTCCTGAGTAGCTGGGACTACAGGCGCCCGCCAGGTCGCCCGGCTAGTTTTTTGTATTTTTAGTAGAGACGGGGTTTCACCATGTTAGCCAGGATGGTCTTGATCTCCTGACCTCGTGATCCGCCCGTCTCGGCCTCCCAAAGTGCTGGGATTACAGGCTTGAGCCACCGCGCCTGGTGTGAACTACTTTTGATAGTAAAAAATTATATATAGTCTGCAAAGTCTTCATTAACTATACCCATTCTTCCATGTTGGTGTTATTTGAAATTCTAAATTCGATCTCTCTGGAATAATAACTTATCTTTGCCCAATGTCTTCAAATATTACATATTTTTATAAATAACTTCCAACTATTATCTTCTGGTTTTTCAAGATGACTGTTAAGAGACCTCAGAAGCCTGTTATCAGAAAGAAAGAAAGTTGCAGCTGGCTCTTACTTGTAAGCACCACCTAGTGGCCTAGAGGTTGAACTGCACAGCCCAATGCAAAACTTGCTAACATTGTGTGCAGCGTTAAGGAATGAAACAACCTTCCTGATATCTGCCATCCCAGTTCTAGAGAAGGCAGTGAGCCTGATCACACACCCCATACATCGCTATTACAGTCAGCATTTAAGAAAGCCTCTGCCCAAAGACCATTTATAACCAAGGAACAAATGTGGAGTCATTGCCACTGAAAGCACCCAGGACTGAAACCAAACAATGACACACAACATACATTATGATCACATCTTCAAAGGAAAAAAAAAAGAAAACAAAAACTTATCCACATGAAAGTAAATTCAAAAATAAGAAGAAAAGATAGTTTAGCCAGATGAGAAGGAACCAGAGAAACAGTTCTGGTAATACAAAAACAAACAAACAAAATAAGTGTTATTACACCCCCAAAGGACGGTATTAACTCCAGCAATAAATCCTAACCAAAATGAAATATTTGAAATATCAGATAAAGAGTTTAAAATATTGATGTTAAAGATGCTTAATGAGATCCAAGAGAAAGTTGAAAACAAACACAAAAACATCAGAAAAACAGTCTAGAATATGAATGAATATTCACTAAAGAGATAAGTATTAAACAAAACTTTGGGAATTAAAAAAAATTGAAGCAATTACAAAATATAGACAAAAACTTTAACAACTAGACTAAGAAGAAGGAAGAATATCAGAGCTCGAAGACAGGTCTTTCAAATTAACCACATCAGACAAAAATAACAAAATAAATAAATAAATAAAACAGCAAACTAAGCTTTGAGAAATATGGGATTGGATCGGGTGCAGTGGCTCATGCCTGTAATCTCAGCATTTTGGGAGGCCGAGGCAGGTGGATCACGAGGTCAGGAGATTGAGACCATCCTGGCTAACAAGGTGAAACCCCATCTCTATTGAAAATACAAAAAATTAGCCGGGCGTTGTGGGAGGCGCCTGTAGTCCCAGCTACTCGGGAGGCTGAGGCAGGAGAATGGCTGAACCTGGGAGATGGAGCTCGCAGTGAGCTGAGATTGCACCACTGCACTCCAGTCTGGGCGACAGAGTGAGACTCCATCTAAAAAAAAAAAAAAATATATATATATATATATATATATATATATATACACACACACACACACACACACACACACATACATATATTTATTTATGATTATATAAAACCTCCAAAACTATGAGTCCTAGGTATTCCCATAGAAATGCCCTAACTGAAAACCTGTGATTTACTGAATCCTTTCTGCAAAACTTTAATTAATCCATAAAGAAACTGACTTCAAACAAAATACAGTAATATCACAGACAGGAATTACAAAATGAATCATAAACAAAAATCTTTTACTTCAATATCCACCCCAATTCTATTTTCACTAGGCAATTATACTGATACAAATTATATTTGTCCTCTTCTATCTTTCAAAATTATTGATAAAGAGTTTGGGAACATGATATACATAATATATTATTTCACTTCTAAACCCTCTCACCTTCATCCTTAGTAGAGAATCTGACTTGCTTTTTAGGTTCCAAATAGTCCTGTGCTTTAATGGAATCTGTTTCTCTCCTTTGCCTCATGTAGTGAATCAAGCTAATTATTGACAGCAAAATGGTTCCATTCTTCGTCTTAGTAGTTTGGAAATGAGAATATAATACAATTTTGATTACTGGTTGATTTTTAACAGGAGATTTGAAGAAGAAATTATTGCACTTAAAAAGGATCACAAATATATCATATTCTGGTTTGTGGCTTCTAACATTATTAGGGTGAAGTAGATGATGTTTGGAGATCATGATCAATCTTATAATAATGAGGGCAAGCATGATGACCAAGGCCAAATTGTCATGCGTCAGATCTATACGTGGGAACTTCCTTGATTTCTGACCATTTCAAGTTGCCGAATGACTAGACTTAAACTGACAAACTTTCAGACTGTGAGAAGGTTTGAGCTTATGAATCTATTTACTGTTTAAGCCACTTTCAGTTACATTTTCTAATATTTTGAGACAGGCAACTGAAACACGACATAACATGGTGAGCTATTGGGGGAGAAGAAAAATATCCCTTTTGTTTATTCTGGTGTGCCTCATTGCTGTGGTTTAACGTTTAAATTCAACACATATACCTCACACAAATTGTTTCTGTTTTGTTTTGTTTTGTTTTGTTGTGCTGGTGATTTGTGTGGTATCTACACACATTTCTTACAAGAAAAAATAAAGTAAGTTTATAAAGGGACACTAATTATCACAAAAGAAGTAAAATTAAATATGCTCTATTTGACAATAACAAAAACGATACACATTCTGCAGATATCTCTGAACCTTATCCGGAGCCTAAACCCAGTGCCAGTTATCCTTTAATCCCGAATGTCATTTCCTAGTTTCTGTGCACCTGAATTTGGTGGGTGGACAGAATAAAAGGCAGAAAATCCAATCCCCCAGGAGAAAAAGCTCCGACTACCATCTCAGAACAATAAGAGAAAATAAATAGTCCTCACTTTTTTATGCCAAGTATTCCACCAAGTGCACAAAACAGTTACTTTTCAATTGTTATATTTTCTTATAACCCATAATTATTAAAGAGCCCCCACTGTATAATGAACTACACATTATTAAAAGAAAAAACTAAAACCAAATTCTCTATTAATGATTCACATAAAGCAACTAAAAGATGAAATTACAGGAGTTTTCAGAACTGATTATAGTTGCTATTGCAGCTAAAATGAGGAGAAGAGGAATGGTCTGAGTAGTTGTAGAAGACTATAAGAAAGAAAAGAATTATATTGGATCTTGAGGTTAAAAATAGGTTTAATTAGGGAGTAGAGGAAAAACTTATGAAGAAGAAGCTTTTGTAGTGTGCTAACCTATTTGAAGCAAAACACATAAAGGTGGAATAGTAGAGATGAAAAACTAAAATATTAGGTAGCAGAGAATGAGGAAATAATCAACTAGATAGTTAAAAGTATCAGCATCAAAAATGTTTACAGAAAAGAGGGAAGACAGCCATATCCTGGTACTATCTCCATCCATTCAAGTTGATGCAATAAGATCTAGTGCTTTAAGTGACACTAACAATGTGATGAAATAATGATAGAAATGAAACATGGAACCAAATCTCCAGACGACCATGCCATGGTTCTTTATATTTAGCAAAGAGCACAGTGACACATACTGAATAAGATGAGGGAGAAAAGAAGAAAAAGTAGATGTGGAAGCTCTGTCAGAAAGCCATTTAATACAGTTTCTGACCATATAATTTAGAGTCTTGATTACAATAGTGGGGGTGGGGATAGAACACAAAGGGTAAATATCTAACACTTGCTAATGATGAAAAGGCAAGCATTGTTAAGAGAGTGAATATATGGCTTAATTGGAAGAGTCCAGGATGAGAATAGAAGGCAATATTACTGAGAAAAATAGTTTACAAGCAAGGATAATAGTATTTAATACCTTTTGGCATACATGTAATATCCACTTATTAAAAATCAGATATGTATAAAGAAAATTTTGGAAAAAAACCTCTCTATTTTAGTCCCACTTACTCATTGTCAATCAGAGATACTCAGAGGAGTACTTGGAAAACACTGTATCTCAAATATCTAAACAAATATTTATTTGTTGAATAAAAACATTGTATTATTGGTAGTAGTATTGTAACTGTGACTAAATGGTAGCAAGGATTCTTTGACCAAACTCTAGCCAAGTTCCTCTAAAATCTTTTTCAGGTTGGTCCTGACTTTTAGACTTTTGTGTTCATTTCTGCATTGTCCACTATTAGCAAGAATCCTGCTAAGTCAGTTTAGCCATCCTTGATATCACAATACCCTCGTTATCTGATAAGGCTACTCATACTCCACCATTCCCCCGGTGATACCTGATCATCCTTGCCTGCCTTCAGCAAGAATCATGACTGGTTGGTTTAGCCAGAATTCCCTTTTACCCTTAATGTTTGTTGTTAGTAGTTTTTCACCCATTGATCTCCACTCTGTTTCTTGGCTGTAAATCCCCACTTTTACTTGCTATATTTGAAGTTGAACCCAATTTCTCTTCTGCACTGCAACAGTCCAGGGCAGTAGTACCTAAACCTAATTTGATTTTTCCCCCATAGAATAAAATCTTCTCTACCGACCACAACAAGTGCCATGAATGAATAATTGTTTTTAAACAATGTCATAGCAGGTATTAAAAGTTTGTGTACTCTGTGAGGACATTTTTTAGGTAAATATGATCCATGACGGTGAAACAAAAATCTATGGAAAAATAAGTAGTAATGTTCTAGGGCCTAATGTATTTTGTATAAGAATTTTACATGTGTATAGCTTGTACATGTAGAAGCTTAATCTCACTTTTCTAACTTGCTTTTTAAACCTTTTTTGGTTACTCTAAAATAATGTGTAATTGTAATTATAATCAAATTTATAGAAAAAACTTAATAGACAGTTTTAATCTCTTAATCATTTTTGGAAAGTTAATTTTCAAAAGTAACTTTTTCCTATGACTGTTAATTTTCATATGGGGTGACCTGAACTATTATTACTCTGGAATCTGAGAATGACAACATGAGCCGCTGGACACCTGGTGAGAAAAATAGTTGGGGGATGTCTATTTCTCTTGGAAACTCTTCCTACTGGCCAGGCACAGTGGCTCACACCTGTAATCCCAGCGCTTTAGGAGGCCAAGGCGGGCAGATCACCAGAGGTCGGGAGTTCAAGACCAGCCTGACCAACATGGAGAAACCCCATCTCTATTAAAAATACAAAAGTAGCTGGGTGTGGTGGCACATGCCTGTAATCCTAGGTACTTGGAGGCTGAGGCAGGAGAATCACTTGAACCTGGCAGGCTGAGGTTGCAGTGAGCCAAGATTGCGGCATTGCACTCCAGCCTGGGCAACAAGAGGGAAACTCAAAAAAAAAAAAAAAAAAAAAAGAAGAAGAAGAAGAAGAAAAGAAAAGAAACTAGTGACCTTACATCATGGGAATTTATCTTTTCTTATAGCTCTGAGATGGTCTGGCTCTGCTGGTTGCTCTCCTCAGGTGCTTCACTTTCAGAAAATGTTCTCAGAAACCACTTTCCTTAGAGCTCAATCTAAAGTAAATTGAGAAAATGTGAATAGAAATTTATCAGAGAATGAATGCAAATGCTCTGAGCTTTGATGTAAGAAGGCATTAAATTGAGCATTTCTTAAAGCTTTTTACAAACATTAGTTTGTATAAGTAATCCTCCCAATTTCCCCATAAATCATATTTCATTATCCTTGATTTACAAGCATAAAACTAAAATATAGAGGAAATGCATAGCCTGCATTGGCAATTTTTTTTTTTCTAGGCACTACTTTGATCACGCTATTTCTGTTCACTGGAGCCTTCGTGTTTTCTCCTCTATTACTTCTAAATCCTTCTACTTCTGCCTCCGTAATCTAACCTCTAACTATCTAACCAAAAGGTTCTAATGCTATCCAACATGTGGTTTTCAGTCTAGGAAGTCAAGCCTCTTGATTGTTCCCGAGACATAACAATATCCTTCCCTTTATAACTGACTATTTTTATGAAGAATGTTGCTTTGTCATACATTCAGATTCTGGTATTATCCCCCTCCAGTCCATTTTTCTAGGCTGTTGTACAGTGAATGTACTAATGAGAAATTCTAATGATAATATTTGCCTCTTTTTTCATTTATTGGGTAAGAAGGACACCACTTATATTTGATTAAGATCTGCTCTAATGACCACATTTTAACTCAATTACCTCTTTAAAATATCTGTCTCCAGATTCTAAGACACTGGAGGTTAGGACTTTAATATATGAATTTCGGGAAGACCCAATTCAACACACAGCAACAGACAATTAAGTAGTTAAATATAGATCTAACTTTCTTCCAAGGAATAATTTATATACTGAGGGAACTTGTTTAAATATTTTTTCTGAGTAAGTTGCTAATATATTAATTCTATGAAATGGAGATATGCCAGAGAAGATAAAATTCAGCGAGAAAATTGACATAGGAAGAGTTAAATTTGTGCCAGAATTTTTTTTCAGTTTTCTACAGAATTATAGTTTCATTTGGCAGAAGACCAAGCAGGAAGAAGAAGAAGAAAACTTAGGATGTTATTTTGCTTTTGTTCATTTATCCATCTGTCTGCATGAAGCCTATGACATTGTTTTCCAAATGGAGGACTCCTAATGCCAGAAACATAGTACTTGGCCTGAAATATTCCATGTTTAGCCAGTTTCAGTTTAAGAGAAGATGATACTACCGACAAATTCCTTCCTTAAATATGGTTAAACTTGCCAAAAACAAAAAAATTCAGTAACATTGCTCAGGATATAGTTTTTAGCCTTTGAGTCTATTGTGTTTTATAAAAGGACAGATATTATATTTCCTTTGGTTCATGCATATTTTCAATGTTACTGAGGCTATTAATGGCATAGCAAAATATTACTTTTCAAGATAGTTTAGTAGAGAAAAAAATTAAGGATTTATTAAGGATGTCCTGTTTTCTCTCATATATTTTTAAACAACTACATTGAAAAGGAAATACATATGAGTTGCTTAATAAAAATAATTTGCAATTTAATTTTTACTTTTAATTTTTTCCAGCTTTACAGATGCATCAACAAAAATTGCTTACAGTTAAGGTACACAACATTATGTTTTATTATATGTATACATTGTGATATAATTAGCATAATCAAGCTAAGTGACATATCCATCACCTCACATAGTTACCATTTTTTAATGTGTTTGTGGAGAGAATATTTAAAATCTATTGTCATAGCAAATTTCAAGTATATAATACAACATTATCAACTACAGTCACCATGCTGTATGTTAGATCTCCAGAACTTATTCATCCTGTATAACTGGAACTTTATACACTTTGTTCAGCATTTTTCCATTTTTTCCCCTCACAACTACCAGTCTACCGTCTGCTTCTTTGAATTTCACTTTGTTAGATTCCTTAAATAAGTGAGATCCTTCAATTTTTTTCTCTGACTTATTTCACTTAGCATAATGTCCTCAAGATTCATCCACGTTGATTGGATTTTTAAATTTATTTAATGCTGAATAATATTCCATTGTGTGTGTGCATCTATCTACTCATCTATCTATCTATCTATCTATCTATCTATCTATCTATCTATCTATCTATCTGGCATCTATCAATATGTCTAATCTATCTAGCTATCCATCCATATGTGTATGTATATCACAGTTTCATTATCCATTCCTCCAACAACAGACACTGAGATTGATTTCATATCTTATCTATTTTGAATAATGCTACAATAAACATAGGGATAAAGATCTCTCTTTGAGATACTAATTTCATTTCCTTTGGATATATACCTACTAGTGGGATTGCTAGATCATGTGGTAGCTCTATTTTCAACTCTATGTGGAATCTTCACAGTGTTTGTCATAATGGCTGTGCAAATTTACATTCCCCTCATCGGTGGACAACGGCTCCCTTTTCTCCACATCATTGCCAACATCTTTTGGCTTTAAGATAACACTGGCTTTGTAAAATGAGTTTGGAAGAGTTTCCTTGTTTTTATTTTATTTTTTTTCTTTTGGAAGATTTTGAAAAGGATTGGTATGACCTCTTTAAATGTTTGGTAGAATTCACCAGTGAAGCCATTTGATCCTGGGATTGGTATTTGCTGGGAGATTTTTGATTACTGTTATTGGTCTGTTTAGATTTTCTATTTCTTCATAATTCAGTCTTGGTGAGGGTTTTTATTTTAGAAATTTATCAATTTTTTCTAGATTACCCAATTGGTTGGTATGTAGTTGTTCATAAAAATCTCTTATAATCCTTTGTATTTCTGTGGTATCAGTTTTAATGTCTCCTCTTTGATCTACAATTTTATTTGTGTCTTCTCCCTTTTTTTCAGGTAGTTTTTCTAAGTGTTTGCTAATTTTGTTTATCTTTTTAGAAAATAAACTCTTAGTTTCATGTATCCTCTCTATTTTTTAAAAAGCTCTGTTTCACTTATTTCTATTTTGATCTTTATTATTTCTTTCCTTCTGCTAACTTTGGGCTTACTTTGTTGCTCTTTTGCTAGTTCCTTGAGATGTAAAGTTAGGATTTTTCTTTATTCTAGATACAGGTAGTTATCACTATACAATTCTCTGTTAGAACTACTTTTGCTGCACTCCAGACCATCAAAAAACACAGACTTTTTAATGGATTTTCAAAAACAAGACCCAACTCTATGCTGCCTATAGGATATTCACTTTAGCTTTAAGGATACACATTGGCTATGAAAGTGAAGGGATAGTTAAAGATATTCCATGCCAATAGTAAACAATGGAGAGCAGGGATGGCTATATTTATAGGAGACAAAATAGATTCAAAGTCACAAACTGTCGCAGAGACAAAAAAAATCATTATATAATGATAAAGGGTTAATTCATCAAGAAGATATACTAATTGTAAACATATATGCACCAACATTGGAGCAGCTAAATCTACAAATATTAAAAGAACTGAAGGAAGAAATAGATAGCAAAACAATAATGGTAGGAAACTTCAATAGCCCAGTTTCAACAATCTATAAACCATGCAGACAGAAAATCAATAAGAAAACAGCAAACCTGAACAGCAATAGAGATCAAATAGATGGGCCTAACAGTCCTATACAGAACATTCCATCTGATAGTGACAGAATATACATTCTTCTCAAGTACACATGAGTCTTTCTCCAGGATAAATCACATATGTTAGGCCAAAACACAAGACTTAATAAATCCAAAAAGATTAAAATCATATCAAGCATATTTTCTAACTATAATGATATAAAACTAGAAGTCTATCACAGGAGGAAAACTAGGCAATTTACAAATATGTGGAAATGAATCAACCCTCTCCTGAATAACCAATTGGTCAAAGAAGAAAGTAGAAAGAAAATTAAAAAAAATCTTAAGCCAAATATGAAAACACAAAAAAGTCAAAAACTTAGCATTTGGCTTGATATTTCTGAGTAATACATTCATTTGAAATGTCAGGCTCTCATTCTATTTATTATTGTATTATCATATGGGCAAAGGATATTTTTATTTGATTCTCTTTGTAGCAGTCAGATGTCTTGCCAGTAGTATGATTGCATGATTTGTTCAAGCATAAACGCCTGTTAATAAATTATTATATTTTAGTGTCTACATATCTATCATTTATCCACACATACATTTTTTTCTAAAATAAATGTATTATGTTTCCTATTATTTTTTATTTTTTAATTATTAAAGGAGTAAATATATATGTGATAACATTCATTTATATCATAGTATTTAATATATGTATTTGATGTATTGAAATAATCCTATTTACCTTCCTAGTCTAAATAGAGTTTTTAAAAATCTACACATGTACTTATTTATTTATTTATATTTTGAGACAGAGTCTAGTTTTGTCTCCCAGGCTTAAGTACAGTGGCATGACCTCAGCTCACTGCAACCTCTGCTTCCTGAGTTCAGGCTATTCTTATGCCTCAGGCTCCTGAGTAACTAAGATTACAGGTGTACGTCACCACGCCCAGCTAATTTTTATATTTTTAGTAGAGAGGGGGTTTCACCATGTTGGCCAGGCTTGTCTCAAACTCCTGACCTCAAGTGATCTGCCTGCCTCGGCCTTCCCAAACGCTGGAATTACAGCTGTGATCCACCCCTCTACCCAAAGATCTACAATATTTAACAACTTTATGAAGTAAAAAAGCTCACTACTCAGAAATTAGACGCCAATTTTTGTATGCCACTTATTTCTATCCATATGCTTATAGTCGTATTCAGCTGGAATTGAGACAGGAGAATTCCCGCGACCCCTTCGCAGGACTTGTAACAGGGGTCTGACTTGCTTACTGGGCCGCCACCAAGCTCAAACCCTTTGCGGGAGAAGGAGCAGGCAGGTGAGAGGGTGCCCTGGCTAGCGCGAGTGCTTCTGGGCTCCGGTCCCACGGCAACGGCAACGTCTAGAGGTGTGTTACAAGCAATGCTCTTTTAGCAATTGCCTTCCGTGTATCCCTAAATGTTAAACAGATCAGTGGGGAGTCAGGATGACAACCTTTTACACTTTGCCCTCTTGGTATCGGGTTTTTGTTTGGCATCCAGGAAGAATCAGGTCGAATGACCAGTATGAAAGGTGATGAATACAGAAGATTTTATTAAGCGGTGGAAGTGGCTCTCAGCGGAAGGAGAGCTGGAAAAGGGATGGTGCCGGGAGAAGGTGATCTTTCCCTGAATCCTGGCCATCTGTGGCCGGCTCCTCCCAAAAGTGGTACCATCTGAAGTTAAGGCACGCCCATCCATAGTCTCTTGACGCTCAATTGCTTCTTCTCTTCTGGACGTTCAGCTGCTTTTCTCTCTGCCAGCTGAGGTCTGGGGTTTACATGGGCACAGGATAAGGGAGCCGGGTGGGCCAAAAAAGTAACATTTGGGAGGGAAGACAGGCATAACTGTTCTCATTTAGGGCGACAGTTTCCAAGCTTGAGGGTGAGACCTTGGCCGGAGAACCGCCCTCTTCTACCCAGTATTTCCCTGCTTCCTGTTCCTATCAGAAGCATTCTGAATGTATCTTTTCTCTCAATTGGTATTGTTCTCATTTCCCAGTTAACTGTTGGATCGATGTCTGTTGGTATAATATGACCAGAATTTAACAGTGCATCATTTTCCTCTTTCATCTTTATTATTTATACATTGATTAAAGTCTCCAAACTCTCCAAAATCAAATAAGGATGGGTACATAACTTCTGGAAAAGCTGATAATTCAATACATATTTGAAATAAATGACACTTTCTTTACTTTTGGTTTAATGCATAAAAATACTTCAAGTCTGGGCACTGTAGCCTCATGACTGTAATCTCAGAACTTTGGGAGGCCCCAAGCAAGTGGTTAGCCTGATTTCAGGAGTTTGAGACCAGCCTGGGCAACATGGCAAAACCCTGTCTCTATTAGAAAACAAAAACAAAAACAAAACAACTTCTTCATGATTTTTTCAATTGATACTAATATTAGAAGATATTTTCTGCTTTGGAGATGAGCTTTCCGAGGCATCTCTTTCTTTATTTGTCTTTATGTGTTATGGCTAATTTTTAATAAGATAATAATTTTTAACCTCTAAAATTTATTTTTGTTTATAATGCCAAATGACCATGTAATTTCATTGTTTTCAATTAGAAAATCAATTTTTCCAGCATTGCTAATCGACTTCCTTGTTAATCTAAAATGTCATATCTGTGTATACTAATGTCTTCATTATAGAAATATTCCATAATGGAGTGTCAATTCTCTATAATTAATTCACTTATTGATTTTCCACAATATTTTGGTAATAATGAATGTGTTGTTTTAATAAGGCTGTTATATATCACTTATAATGACTACCGTGATTTTGTATTGTAATCTGAAGTTAAATTTTCTTTTTAGTTTTTCCATCTAGAGAAATTTAGAATCAACTTAAAATGTTGACAAATATTCGTATATTTTTGTTGGAGTAATACCAAAAGCATGTACTATTGTTGAAATAAATGATATCTTTGCAATAGATTTTTCATTTAAAAACACCAAATCATGATTAATTTCTAATTTTACTTAATTTTCTTAATCCTAAAGTTTATACTTTTCAGATACCTATAATTCAAACATCTAATCTACATTACTTGAGTGAAATTATGTTTTCTGTTACTGTTTCTCTAAGTGTTTTTAAATTATGCTTTTATTTTATTTTAATAGTTGTAGCGACACTCTGTCACCCAGGCTGGAATGCAGGGGCACAATCATAGCTCACTGCATCCTCAAACTCCCGGGCTCAAGTGATCCTCCTGCCTCAGCCTGCCTAGTAGCTGGACCTACAGGCGCAAGCCACTGTGCCTGGCTCAAGTTATACTTTCTTATGAGTTATTTCTGATACAGCACTAAACCACAGGTATTTATGTATCATTTATGTTTCATTGTGTCCTTTTATTAGACATTTTCATCGGATCTTTTAGGTGCCTTACTAAATAAGCACTTAATTTTGCTTATTAACAACCCTGAAACTTTATTTCATATATTGATCATCCATCCACTAATGGCACATTCACATAATCTATGTGACCCTGACTACAACTCCAAAGATGTCCCCTTATTGGTGTCATCAGTTTACAAATTCCACTTTGCATGAAACTGGTATTGGTTTACGAATGTGCACAGCACCAGTGATGAGTTCTATCCCAGATTCTACCAACTGCGAATTGAAAATATATTTTTAAAAATACAATAATAAAAATTAATAAATATATTTATTAATCACTAAATAACATTTACATTGTATTAGGTATTATAGTAAACTAGAGATGATTTAAAGTATACATGAGGATGTAAGTTATACGCAAATGCTAAACCATTTAATACAAAGGATGTAAGTATCCCCAGATTCCGCTATCCATGGGAGAGTCTAAGAACCAACACCCTGCAATACTGAGGAAAAGTCATGTATAGGTATGGATATGTGTATGTGTATACTGGCATACATATGCATGCTAATAATATTGATTTCCCTCTTTTCCAATAGTTATGTCTGAAATATTTTGAATAAAAAATTATGTCCTAAAATGGTAATAATAGATATTAGTTCCACTTGTTTTTTCTAACTTTTTATAATACATCTTTAGAACTCTATTATTAAGTATAATAATTATCATTAGTCTAAAGTAAGTGTCTTTCATGATAGGAAACCTTCATAATAGAAAAGTTTTCTTGGAGTAGTTTTAAGGTTATATTATTGTTATTTTTTTTTATAAGTAATGAAGTGATTTTGTTGAACTCATTTGAGCCCCGTTGAGGCCACAGATAGAGAGATACACTAGTTTCCAAAACATTCATTTTCCTCATGGTAATAAAATAAATAAAAAAACAAATATAAGTATGGTAAAAAAAATAGAAAAAAACTTTCTTAAAACTAACATGCTGCTGTTTTACTTAGGGATTTTGCATGTATATTCTTAAGTATGACAGAACAAAAGTATACATTTCTAGCTATTACTGTAATCTTTAGGTGTGTTATTTTAAATTTGCTTTATAATTCATTTATTTTGTAATGTTTTACATAAAACAAAGAATACATGTAATATAAATGATCGATATGGATGCAGTAGCAAGAGATGCAAAAAAAATCTATTTAAAAATAGAAAATTGCTAATTATGAATCTAAGCATGTGTACATCTCTTGAAATATCTCATTATCCACCCAGCTTGCAAAGAAAATGACTAGCTTGAATATTGTGCTTATCATTTTTTTAAAAATTATTTAATTTTATCTTGTTTTATTCCGTGATAGGAATTACTATTTTATAGGTATTATTTACTTTTGCTTAAGACAGAACTTTACAAAAGTGATATTGCACAGAATCTTCTTCAGTGTAACTTTTTCACTGAAAAAAATATTTCTGAGCTTCAGATCAATGCATATATTCATCCCCTTTCGTCATATGATTTAGCCTAAAAGTGTTATATTTTCCCTTTTATATTTAAGTTATTAACCTAAATAGAATATTTCTGTGTAATATGTGGTAGAAAGGATTAAATTTGTTTTTGTTTGATGTGGATAATCAATTGTTCCAGCATTATGTATTAAATAATGTCTTATTTCCCAGTTACTTACAACGCAACTCCACTATGTATGGAATTTTCTTTACTGTTTTTTTTCCTTTTACACATAAGCCTGTTTCTAGCCTCCATGTTCTATTTCATTGGTCAATTTGATTATCTCTGTACCATTTTTTCCTGGCTTAAAGTAAGATTTTAGGCATGACATGAATTATACTAGGGAGTTGTAGATATGTAATGATTAGTAACTAAGCTATTGATGGGAATCATTGAGAATGTTCTGGAATAGAGTGGGGATAGGAAAGAAAAGAGGACTAAGGAAAAAGCTCTTGGATTGTTTAAGATCTGCTGATGAATGAGAAATCAGCAAAAGACAATGAATAGAAGTGATTATTTAATTCAATATAAAATTCACAAGAGTGTGATGTCACAAAAGGCCAGATAGTAGGTAAGAAATAACTGTGAGATTTTAATAGATAAGAAAGGCCTGTGAGGAACAACAGAATGATCAAATACTCCTGCTGACATGAGAATTGACTCTGAGAATGTTGCACCTTGACAATTCTAAAGCTGACTTTGGGAGAATTTTGAAACTGTGAATCTGTGAGATTGTAATAACATAGACCTGTTAGACTTCGATATTTTGATATTTTGAAATCGTGAGACTGAGATTGTAAGAGCTCTTTCTCTTGTCTTGCCCTACTCAGCTCCTAATTACTTTATGAAAAGAAGCATTTAATCATCCCATAATCTTCTTGCTTCAAATATGAAAGTGTTGTTCTTGCTGTAAATTTGAAAGTGTGTTCCAAAATGTTGTCTGACGTTTTCCTGGTACCTGCTTACGGGAGCAAAGACAATCCTTTTCTGTCCATCTTTCATGTTCACCATCCCTGCCCAAACTTCAGCAACTGACAGGAGAGTGTCCTCTGCTCCCCACTCACCACTGTACAGTTTCATCTTTTAAACTTCTTTCTAACTCTGATGGCTTAAAAAAATGTACTTTTGGTGTATCTTGTGATTTCTTGTTATTTTGATGAAGTTTATTATTCTGTATATTATTCCATATCTTATCTAGAAACAAAATACTACCACACAAACTTTTAGAATTATTCCATAGATTGTGTTAAGTTAGATAGAAAAATTTTTATTTTAAGATTTCATTAAAATTTCCATTGTAGGCTGGTATACCTAACCTATTTTTAATTGCTCCATGATTACTCTTTAGGTTTGTAGAACATAAAATTAAATGCTTAAATCAGTAAGTTTGAATATATCTAAGTAGTAGAGTTTTTATAACTCTAATTAGATTTTTAGTGGATTTGTTATAGACTGATAGTGGTATATAAAAGTTCTCTTCAAAATTTATTGTTTTGTCTGATCCTTGCACTGCAAACATTTTTTTTTTTTTTTAAGTTGCCTGGTGCTATGTGTTTTGACACAGAAATCCAAACCTTTAGCACATATTACATTTTAATGCAAATAAAAAAGCTATATACTTTCTTGCCTTGTATTTTTTGCCTTTAAGTTTTTTGAAAGTAATAGAGCCATAAGAGCCTCTCTCTCCTTTCTTTTTTTTTTTTTTTAATTTGGTGGGAGCAGTTGCCTTTTTTTCTGCTTTAAGTTTAAATTCTCTTTTTCAATTTGCTAGAATTATCATTTGTCAGTAGAATATACTTAGAATTTTCCTACTTAATATCATGACATTTTCCTTTTAATAGTATTATTTCTATAATATTAATATCTATTTTCATTAGAAATATATATTGAGATTTATCTTCTGTACTTCTTTACTCTTGTCTGGATTCTGGTACAGTTCTTGAGAATACATTTAACTACGACTTTTATACTTGATTTTATTGGACATGTAACAGGCCCTTTTTTATGTGAAGTTAGATAATTTTGAGATGAACAGTTTATTCTACTTTTTCTTGATTATTCTTTTGACTTGGAATTTGTATATTTTGCATCATATTTATTAAATTGTGGGTTATTATTATAGTATCTTCTTCCTTTGCCTTGACTTCTGTTTCCAACTTCACAATGTTGCCTTTTATATACACATGTATTCAATTTTCTGCAATGTCCATTTTGTTCTTCAATTCCTCTGCCTCAATGGTTTTCAAGTAGAGGAAATTTTGTCCCCTCAAACAGCATTTGGTAGTTCCTGGAGATTTCCTTACTTTTCACAATTGAGGAGTGCTACTGACATCTAGCAAGGAGAAGATACTGCAAATCATTCTAAAACTTACTGCGCAAATCCCCAAAATGATGATCAGGATTGAACTGTCAATACTGCTGAGGTTACAAACTCCTGTTTTAATCAGATATTGAGTTCTGTTGAATTATTTGTTCACCTCAACCAATTTTGTTTTAATCTTAGACTTTATTTCAGCCTATTCTGATTTAGAGAAGATATATTTCTCATATTACTGAAAGCACAAAGAACTTTTCTTGATTGTTTATGTCACTATAATTAAAATCTTTTCCCTTAAAAAATACTTAGGTTATATTTTACTAGTTTAATCTTATTTAAAATTAAAATCAGCATATCCTTTGAATGAGGATATATTGTTTAAAACTTATAAAGAATAGAAAACAGGGTCAATGTGGTTGAGACAGAAACCACAGTTCTCATTGCTTATAAAAGAAATTTCTATTATTTATTTGGCCTATTAGATTTTAGGGAAGTACTATCCCTAACTATCAACCCAAAGATAAAACAGAAACCTATGATGTTTCAAAATCTTTCTCTTAGCTAAATACTATTTAAGTACATGAGATAGAATATGATTAGTGTATGATTTTGTTATTCTGCCCAAATACTCTACCAAAATTAAAGAATACTTAATTTTCTTCACTGCCATCTGAAGTTTTGCTATGATTTTTAAACGTCCTGTTGGATTACGTTGGGAGTCTGGAAGATGTCACATCGTGCTCTCTTATATGATTCCACGTTAACTTCATAAATCTATATTAAGGGAAACTACCAATGTGTCTACTTTTTGAAAAGTACTACTAAATATCAGGCTTTTGATAAGAACTATGCATATGTGATTTCTAGATATTTTTCATCAATTCTTGGGAAAGAGTTTGCTTATACTCAATTTATAAATTTAATTCCTATCTCTTAGTTAACTTTTCAAAAATCACACAGTTAGTATGAGGCTTAGCTGGAATTAGAATCATGTCTAATTGACTTCAGGTCATGGGCTATGTCACAATATTACATAATGTTAGCATTTATACAGAAGCGTGTTTGACAAGACATATAAACTCCCAGTAGCAAATGCAAATTGTATGCCTGCCTCCACCTAACCCTCTTTGCATTCTGAATCTCCTTTCTTGTCAAAACATGATATTTGTAAAATATGGCCATAAATATAGAATGTTACCATACAAAACCAGATTGAGCTCTTGAAAGTGGTGGATATATATAGTTCTCATTTTGTGTGCTTATTTCATATTTTAATATATCAATAATATTACAAAATGTCAAGCTGAGTTTGTGGTTTGATTTGAATTTCTTTTTTTAAGTAAATACGGAAAATGTCTCCAGCAGTCAGAGGGACAAGCCATCCTTCATTCACGTTCTTCCTATTCCAGGTTAAAAGTGATGCTTCTTTCAGAGCACTGAAATGGAAATGTTTTCGTGGGAGGGATAATACCTATTTTCTTGAGAGGAAACTGTTCTGGATAATTCTTTTCAAAGATAATAAAATGAAGATTTCCTATCAGGAATGTATTCCAGAGATATTACTGTCAGGATAACACCTATGACATGAGCCTCTTAGGATTATTGCAACTATTTTGTCAGAATGTTTTATTGATGGCTTGCATTTTCTT